>NW_011501082.1:3287-9020 GCF_000495115.2 Populus euphratica
TTATTACTATTATTGTTGTTTATAATTGTTGTTTATAATTTTTACAATTAACCTCCCTGTGGTTCGACCCCGGTCTTGCCGGGTTATTTATTACTTCGACACTCCTGCACTTGGGAGAAGACAACAATCTTTTAGTCATGTCAGTAATTTGATTGAAAAATCCAAAGAAATTAAACATATTTGAGCTTCTCATAAAAACAATTGAGGTGCTCTACCAAACAAAAATGAAAAAAACAAAGAGCCCAAACTCAACACTTGGGGGCAAGAAATCCATTTTGACAAGAAAGTCAAAAGAAACGTTTAGGAAATAAGCACAATTGATCCTTAGTCTTGAAATCCCTCAAATACTTTTTTTGAGCTGGCAATATCCTTTTATTTGTAACCATAGCCTAAGTCTACATTACGTACCTAATAATGCCTTTTCTGATCAAAGGCAAGCAATCTGGTTCAGTAGGCAGTGCTTTCTCGTGCAGGTTAAATCATTATTCATGCAAATAAAATAAATGCTTTGAACCGATTCAGTTCTCAATAACCCTCAAATTGAAATTTCAACTTTTTTATGACCAATCAAATGTCACTTCATCTTTAAACCAAAAGCTTCAAAACGCTTTCATCACTTCAAGAACTTGTCAATAGGAATCACTTACATTCTTTAGAACAAGTTTATTTTGAACAAATATCAAAATGATTTTTATGGTTGGAATAACTTGGAAGTTTCAAAAATTTGCTTAGAAACATTTTCCTATAAATGACCCCAAACTTTCTTTCACATAACCTCATCCTCATAAAAACCCCGATGCGAACACTTGGGGGCATGATCAAGTTGGAGGGCAAACAGTTGTTAGGATTGGCTCCATGATTCCTTTTCTAAGGAAAATGTCGTGCAAAATTGACAATCTTTAAGATAAAGGTTGGACGACCAAGAAATGTAATGGCATCAAACCCTTTCCAGAGGTCAAGATCACAACATGTAACTCGAGTAAACAAGGGTGGAAAGGCTATTGAAGTTTACTATCAACACTCCAACTTCTGAGAAAAAGAAAGATGCCATGAAAAAATGGGGGCCTATATTTCTCAAGTAAGTATACATGCATATCAATCATTAATGCATAATTTTTAGCTTTTCATCAAATTAAGTAATTCATCTCTTAGATAGTACATTTTCTAACCCCACATCTTTCTTTTTTAGTGCGCTTTTGTGCCCTTATTTTCTTTTGAGTGCGCTTTTGTGCCCTCATTTCTCTTTTGAGTGTGCCTTTAAGCCCTCACCATTTAGGTAGTACATTTTCTAACCTTACCTCTTTCTTTTTTGAGTGGGCCTTTGAGCCCTCATTTCCTTTTTTGAGTGTGCCTTTGAGCCCTCACCACTTAGGTAGTGTATTTTCTAACCCTACCTCTTTCCTTTTGAGTGTGCATTTGAGCCCTCACCAATTAGGTAGTGTGTTTTCTAACTCTGCCTCCTTTTTTATTGTGCCTTTTGAGCCCTCACCACTTAGGTAGTGTATTTTTTAACCCTGCCTCCTCTTTTGAGTGTGCCTTTAAGCCCTCACCATCTTTTTGGGTAGGTCACCCATTATAACTTGACCACTTCTCCATATTTTTATCTTGATAGGTCACGTATTACAACACGACCATTCCTCCACTTGGGTAGGTCACCCATTATAACACGACCACTCTTTTCTTTTTCCATGTTGGGTCACCTATTACAATTCGACTACTTCTCCATGTTTTTTATCTAGATAGGTCACGCATTACAACACGACCATTCTTTTACTTGGATAGGTCACCCATTACAACATGACCACTCTTTCTTTTTTCATTTTTTGGTAGGTCACCCATTGCAACTTGACCACATTCTCCATATTTTTTTATCTAGGTAGGTCACTCATTACAATACGATTATTCCCACACTTGGGTAGGTCACCCATTACAACACGACCCTTCTTCTTTCTTTTTTTTTTCATTTTGGGTAGGTCACCCATTATAACACGACCCTTCTTTCTTTCTTTTTTTATTTTTAGGTAGGTCACCCATTACAACTCGGCCATATTCTTTATTTTTTTATCTGGGTAGGTCACCCATTATAATGATACCATTCCTTCACCTAGATAGGTCACCCATTACAATAAGACCACTCTTTTTTTTTTCTACTTGGGCAGGTCGCCCATGAAAATAGATCATTTTGAATAAGCGTGGGTAGGTCGCCCATGAAAATAGACCAAGGTAAGTATGAGTGTAGGGCAGATTGCATGTGAAAACAGATCATCTTTCTTCAAAAATCACATAGACTATTAGTTCTGGTTAGAGAGGATTAGCAAAATGAATCTTAGTCTATCCTAACCACACAATAGGATTTTGGTTATGGTTAAAGGGGGTTGGCGAAAGGAATTTCAGTCTATCCTAACCACACTGAATTTTGGTTCTAGTTAAAGGGATTGATGAAAGGAATCTCAGTTTAACCTAACCAACAGGATTTCGGTTCTAGTTAAAGGCGATTGACGAAAAAAGTCTCAATCTATCCTAACCTAGATTTTGGTTCTGGTTAGAGGGGATTGGCAAAAGAAGTCTTAGTCTAGTTAAAAGAGATTGGCAAAAGAGATCTCAATTTAACCCAACCACACATAGATTTTTGGTTCTAGTTAAAAGAGATTGGCAAAAGAGATCTCAATTTAACCCAATCACACATAGAACTTTGTGCTCAGTTGAGGTTTCTGGTCAACCAAGCTTTGAGAAAACCAATTCTTTACAATACTTACTATGCAAAATCTTTGCTCCATAAGCACTGTAAAGAGGGGGCAACTGTTACAACCCATTTTTGGGCCACGTATGAAAAAATAATAAAATATAAAAAAATCAAAAAATATTATCAAAAAAGTATAAACAGTGAAAAAAGGATGTCAGCTCAACCAACAAATGGGTAAACATTGGTTGAAGAGATTAAAAAATACAAAGATTAAAATTTGACAGTATTTTATTGACTAATAATAGCCTTGTTGACAAAGAAAATTCAATTTGAGTAAGAAAAGTTCAAAATCAAATATTTATGGACTCAATTAAATTTTATTGAAGGTTTAATTGAATTTATAGAGAGTTTGATTGAAAGAAAAATTGATTTTGGAGTCAATTTAGGCTTTAATTAGAAGAAATTAAAGTTCTGGGGTCAAATTATAATTTTTAAAAGTTAATTTGGTCAAATCAAGGGCTTAATTGCATAAATATATTAAGTTTGATGACCAGTTAAGGACTTAATTGAAGAAATCTGAAACCAAGGACTAAAATGAAAAAGGCGCGTAAGTAGAGGGGTGGAATTAAAACTGGTTAGGGGCCCAATTAAAGAAATTATAACTTTATTAATCAATTCAGGGTCAAATTGCATAATTTTAAGACTAAGGATCAAAGTGAAAAAGGCGAAAAACTTTAGAGCTGCTGTTGGATTTTTTGGCGGGGATGCAATTGTATTGATTTTTAAATCAAAATTGTAATTTAGGATTTGATTGAAAAAATTACAAATTAAGGACCAATAAAAAAATTGACACATTTTTGCCGCCTTTTCATTTTAAATAGAACGACATGTTTTAACCAAAACGATACCAATTCATACATTGTTAAAAAAAAGTCAAAACGATGCCATTTTAAATGGCACCATCATCTTCTTCCCCTAGACACACAGAGAATAGGGGAAGAAAATGTGTTTTTCTCCTCTGTTTTCACATATTTTTTCATCAGCATTTCTCCTTAAAAAAGATGACGATACAACCCACTTTTCAAGTGTTGGACAGACAGTGGAGGGGTGGTAGCACAGCGGTAGCCATAGCCACGTCCCCTCCTATTTTTCACCTATAAGAACAAGGTAGGAGACCAACAACCAGAAGAGAAGAAGAAGGAAAAAAGAGTAGGAGAGAGCAAAAATAGATTGAGAGAGAGAGAGAACAAGAAAAAGAAGTAGAAAAGAGAAAAAAACAAAGGAGAGAGAGAGAGAGAAGAAAAACATAGCAAACTACCGGTCAATGTCTCCATCACCGCGAGCCACCGTCGATGACAATAGTTGCGCCTCCTCTCACTTGGTAAGCCTCCTTCCTTCTCTGCTCCATCTTCTCTTTTCCTTTCATTGGCATGTAGAACATAATTCACGTGCTAGCCTATTCCAAATAAATATACCATAAAAATACAAACACGGTATCAAAATGCCCAGTTTTCATCAAAACTTTCAAAAATTAAAAAAACAAAAAAATATTTTTGTGCATACAGCCAAGTGTCTCAAAGCTAAAAAAAATCATATTGTATTTTTCATTCACCAAAAACAATATTTTAGCTTGCATTTTGGTTTTAATAACTAGTTTATTAAAGTCAAGAGAACATTGGCCAAAGTTTCAACAACAACAAAAATTTTATTTTGTTTGTCGCTTAGTATTCGAGGTATGACATTACATGTAATGCATATTTCATATATTTAATTTATTTTTTTGGATAATAGAACGGTTAGGTTTACCCTCATTTTAACATAAGAACCTCCTTATTAAAAAGGGCTTGTCATGAATCTTAGGCAGACCAACAATTAAAAACCATAAAACAAGATGTTAGATTTGATTAGACAAAACAATGCAGCCTACCTTAAATAGGGCGTATTTGGGATGCTAATATCTTCCCTTTACACAACTAATCTCCGTACTTAATCTCTAAGACCAGTTAGGGTTCCTAGTGACTAGAATGCTAAGTGGTGACTCCCATTCAAATTTTCCACTGATAAGAGACACAAGAATTCCTTGTCTCTCCATATTTGCCAAAGATACACCACATTGTCATCTTTTCCTAGAGGGTGGACGATTACCGCGACGCCGTACACGTGCAACACATTATATAACAAAATATTATTGTGGATGAATAAAATTACAAACACACAAATATTATTTCTGGTTATATGAACTACAGATTATTTATGGTTATATGAACTACAAAGTTAAGTTCATTCATTCAAATTTAAACATTGATTATATAAATTCAGTTATACAAACATTTTCATGTTTATAAAATATAAGGTTATACTCCCTAGAACCTAGATTACAAGAAGGAAACATAAGTTAGGATCTACTCCTGTCATGCATGTGATGATCCTGAAATAAAATACATATAATTGAAATATGAATATCACAATAAATATAACAACACGAATATTTAATAATTTCAAAACGGTAACATGCATTCATATTTTGTTCACTTCTCTCTTGGGGTTTTTCATTAGAATCTCTTCCTTATTCAACTATTAATAATCGTTCTTTTTTCCATCATCAATCTCTATTATAAGATCAAAAATAATTATTTTTGCGTAATGCAATATCGATACCAATTTCACTAGTATCATTATCATCACCCCGTAGGAATCGATGCAAGGTGATCCCCTTGCCCGAGATCCTAACATACACTAAATATATGCTAGCCATTACATGGTGATCCCCTAACACGGGATCCTAACATACACTAAATGTATATTAGTCAATACATGTTCAATCCCCTTACTTGGGATCCTAACATACATTAAATGTATACTAGTCAATACATGTTCAATCCCTGACACGACGAAAAGATTGATGTCTTCTCCCAAGTGTAGGAGTGTCGAAGTAATAAATAACCCGGCAAGACCGGGATCGAACCACAGGGAGGTTATTTGTACAAATTATAAATAACAATAATACAATAACAATAACAATAACAATAATAATAATAATAATAATAATA
>NW_011501082.1:10624-11825 GCF_000495115.2 Populus euphratica
AATCTATTTACCCGGGATCCTAACATACACTAAATATATGCTAGCCAATACATGATTGATCCTCTTACCCGGGATCTTAACATACACTAAATGTATGTTAGTTCATGCCTCTAATCACACTTCTTATATTTCTTTTGTCAATGGTGATTTCACCGCTCAACAATTTACACAAACATTTAGTAATTCACATTTCACATTAGTAATATATTAAATCATGGAATTTAACTTAGAAAGTATAAGTGCGATTCAGCTACCTGCAATAGAAGCTCTACTCATGCTCCCCTACTACTAATGTTGCACCACACCTGTGGTCCCTCCTACAAATCACAGGTTTATTTCATAAATTTTTCTTATCCAATGATAAGTTTTATAGTAACCATATCAACAGCCAATAAGTCTTTCCTTCAACCATTTCTTAATATTTTATGTTTTTCTCATTTCACCAATTAATATTGTCATTATTTGTCCAACCATAGTTATCATTCCTTTCTTTATATTTGGACTATTACTGTCTTGTTTTTGATCTGTTAATGTTTAAACATTGAACTGTTATTGTCTAAACATTGAACTGTTACTATCCAATTGTTATTATCTAGACATTAAATTGTTATTGTCTTGTTTTTGAACTGTTACTGTCTAAACATTGAACTGTTACTATTTAGATATTGAATTGTTACTGTTCAACTATTATTGTCTAGACATTGAACTGTTATTGTCTTGTTTTTAAACCATTACTGTATAAACATTGAATTATTATTGTCTAGACATTGAACTATTACTGTCTTGTTTTTGAACTATTATTGTTAAAACATTGAATTGTTATTGTCTATATATTGAACTGTTACTGTCTTGTTTTCGAACCGTTATTGTCTAGACATTGAATTGTTACTGTCTAGACATTAAACTGTTACTGTACAACCATTATTGTATAGATATTAAACTATTACTGTCTTGTTTTGAACCGTCACTGTCTAAATATTGAAATGTTACTGTTTAGACATTGAACTGTTAATGTCCGACCTCTCCTTAGATGTTTAACTATATCTAGAGTTATAGACCTTTTTTTTTTATCAAATGTAAGAATTGTATAGATAAAAAATAGCAAGACAAGCTTGCAAAATAAGCTGGAAACCAGCAGTACAAATGGATATATATATATATATATATATATATATATATATATATATACACACAAAAGAAA
>NW_011501082.1:11875-14657 GCF_000495115.2 Populus euphratica
ATATATATCCAGGCAAAAGGAACAGACTCCCTTGAACAAACCATAACAAGACAAGCTTGCGAAATAGAAAGCAAAGGGAACATACTCCCTTGTACAACCTAAATCAAAGGGAACAGGCTCCCTTGAACAAGCATCAAAGCCAATGGCAATAATCATACATTAGAACCGTCCTAGCAGACAAAAAAGCATCTGCCTAGAAACCTAGGAACTAGTAGTATCAGAAAGGTAGATCTCCTTCCAACCTAACAGATCGGCAATAATAAAAGGTATAACCTCCAGCATGATCCTACCTTTAACTGCCATCACATATGAACCAGCAACATGCTTTGAGAAGAGAACCTTACCTAAATGGATTCCAACTAGCAGCACTAACATGCATATCCAACCATTGATTGCAACCACGCATGAACTAGTAGCATGCTTGCTAGGAAGAGAAAGATCAATAGCTGACAAACCCACCTTATCAATAGACCGGCCAAATGGTTCCCGTTACCAAGCAACATCTAAAACTATAATTTCTATAAAAGAACCTGATCCTAATTCCTTCATCCTCCTACCCAAAATCCCTCTGAAAGTGAAGAGACAAAACTATCCAAATTCGTCAACCTTTCCATTTACACACAACACATGAAGTTATTTAATTTAGCAACTTATACTTTTTCCTCAATTCAAATCTAAGAACTCTAACTATAATTCAATGTCCAGACATCAATTTATAATCACATTTGAAATGACTCATAATTTAGAACATCTTACCCGATACGAATCAAGGTTTCGATCTTCAAGTCCCTCTTTTTCTTTCTAATAATAGCTGGCCCTCCCCTCTTCTCTTCTTGTTCAAATTTTCTTATTAATCCCTTGTCCACCAGTGTTTATTCTATGCATAACCTTTAATCTTGGATGGGTTCTTGGAATTTTTTGTGTTTTTCTCTTAATTTGTAAAAATGGATACAAAAACTCCCTCTTTTCTTTCTTTATAAGAGCCGCAGATCTTTATATATTTATTATTATTATTATTATTATTATTATTATTATTATTATTTATTTTAGAAGAGGAGCATTTATGCTCTACAATTATTCTTATTTTCATTTAGGCCATATTTTCTTTAAGTGTATTCGTTTTACCCCCATTTCTTTTTAGTTCACTTTATTTTCTTTAATTTAATCCAACCTTGATTTTTCCTGGGATTTACATTCTCCCCTCCTAGTAAAAATTTCATCCTCAAAATTCAAGTTATTTACCTATATTAGAGAATAAGTGCGGAAACTTGATGACTATTATTATAAGTAAACTCCACCAATAGTAGGAGGTCCTTACAATTCCCTCCAAAATCTAGCACATAGGACCTCAAGAGATCCTTAAGAGTTTGAATGGTCCTTTCATATTGACTATCAATCTGAGGATGAAATGTGATGCTCAAATTTAACTTTGTCCCCATTGGCTATTGTAAGCTAGGCCATAATCTCGATTTGAACCTTGGATCCCGATTCGATATAATTGAAATTAGCACTTCGTGAAGTCTAATTACTTCTTTTACATATAGTTTTGCTAGCTTATCCACCAAATCAGTCATCTTCATAGGCAAAAACAAAGCAAATTTTATTAGTCGATCCACGACCACCCATATGGCATCATTCCCCTTCTTTCCCCTAGGTAATCTCGTCACAAAATCCATAGAAATATCTTCCCATTTCCATTCTGGAATTGATAATGACTGTAATTCACCTCTAGGTTTTTGGTGTTCTATCTTTACTTGACATATCCTATAGTTCGACATAAATCTTGCTATTTCCCTCTTCATATTTGGCCACCAGTAGTATTCCTTTAAATTCCTATATATCTTTGTACTCCCAAGATGAGTAGCAAATCGAGATTTATGAGCTTCTCTTAAAACTTTATCTTTCAAAGTCTTATCCTCAAGTAAATAAATTCATCTACCTATAACTATTAGTCCATCAGATAACATTTCAAATGATGTTTCAATACCCTTGTTTACCCTCTCCTTGATCTCTTCTACCTTTCCATCTACCTATTAAGCCACCAAGACCTTATCTCGAAGCATAGATCGGATCTTTAACTGAGCTAACAGTGATCCCTTGGGCATTACACTTAGCCATAAGCTCATTTTCTTTAATTCTACTATACTTTCATGTTCCTTAAGCTCTCTATCACTCATCACTGCTTTTCCCTTCATACTTAAAGCATCAGCTATTACATTAGCCTTATCCGTATGATAGTCAATAACACAATCGTAATCTTTTATTAACTCTACCCATCTTCTCTATCGCATGTTCAGCTCCTTCTGTGACATCAAATACTTCAAACTTTTATGGTCTGTAAAGATTTCAATTTATGTCCCATACAAATTGACACGAACAAATGATTATTGTCTTCTTCCAAGTGCAGGAGTGTTGAAGTAATAAATAACCCGGCAAGACCAGGGTCGAACTATAGGGAGGTTAATTATATAAATTATAGATAATAATAATAATAATAATACAATAACAACAACAATAGTAACAATAATAGTAGTAGTAGTAGTAGTAGTAAAGAAGTTGATGAGAACTTTAAGGTGGAAGATTAATATAAGGATTAAACAATGATAACAATAAATGTTAAGATTAGTGACACGACCAAAAAATTAATGCCTTCTTCCAAGAGTAGGAGTGTCAAAGTAAAAAATAACCGGCAAGACTGAGGTCGAACCATAGAGAGGTTAATTGTATAATTATAGATAACAATAATACAACAACAATAACAACAACAATAATAATAATAACA
>NW_011501082.1:15305-18513 GCF_000495115.2 Populus euphratica
TCTTACCTTTTTATCCATATAAAGTAGACCTAAATTCGAGATCTACAGCTTCACATATGACCCAATTACCTAACAATGTCCCGGTTTGGACTATACCAGCATCTCTTTTCTAAGTTTGACCATCTTTTTGTCCTTTCAATTTTAGTTCTTAAACTCATCAATCAACCCTTTCATTTATATGATAGGCCTGTATTTAAAATGAATATTTACCATAAATTAAAGGTATCTTATATTATTAGATATGTTATTATCAAATATGCTTTAGTTAAAGAGTTATTAATACTTCAAGTGTAAAATGATGATATAAAACCTTGATAAAAATGCACTTTTAAGTACTAATCACAAATAATGTCTCCATAATCTTAAGGAAAACACCATCGCTGTAAGTTCTAGGTCATGAACTAGGTAATTCACCTCATGCGACTTTAACTATCTTGATGCATAAGCAATTACATGCCAGAGTTGCATCAATACACATTTTAGACCCTTTTTTGAGGTATCACTATGTACCACAAACCCTTCTACCCCCAAAGGAAGGGCTAATACAGGAGCAGAAATGAGCCTCTCCTTTAGTTCTTGAAAGCTCACTTCATACTCTTCTGACCAAACAAACCTAACTTCCTTACGGGTTTACTTAGTTAAAGGTGATGCTATGGTAGAGAACCCCTCAATAAATCTCGGTAAGATCCAACAAGACGCAAGAAACTCCAGATTTCTATCATATTGGTAGGCCTTTCCCATTTTAACATGGCCACAACCTATATTAGATCCACAAATATCCCTTCTACGGATATTACATGGCCTAAAAATACTACTTCCCTAAGCCAAAACTCACACTTATCCAGCTTTGCATATAATTAAATCTCCCTTAAGGTCTTTAGAACAACCCTTAAATGTTGTTCATGTTGCAAGTGAAAGTTTGAATATACCAAGATATCGTCAATAAATAAAACCGCATATTGGTCCAAGTAAGGCCGAAACACCCTATTCATCAAGTCCATAAACATGGCTGGAGCATTTATTAACCCGAAAGGCATCACTAAAAACTTGTAATGCCCATAACGAGTTCAGAAAGCAGTCTTTTGTATGTCTTGTTCCTTGATTCTAACTAGTGCTATCTAGATCTCAGATCTATCTTAAAGAACACCATAAAACCCTTTAACTGATTAAACAAGTCATTTATTCATGGGAGTGGGTACCTGTTCTTCACCGTCACTCTATTCAATTCACGATAATCAATACACAAATAAAGGGTGCCATCCTTTTTCTTTACAAATAATATCAGAGCTCCCCAAGATGAGTTACTTGGTCGAATGAAGCCTTTATTTAGCAATTCCTAAAGCTGGACCTTCAGTTCTGCCAATTCCATAAGTGCCATCTTATAAGGAGATTGGGCTATAGGAGAAACTCTTGGAATAGTTTATATGAAAACTTCAATTTCTCTAACTGGAGGTAATCCAGACAACTCTTGTAGGAATACATCTTGAAACTCCCTCATAACAGGAATACTAGCCAATTCTATACTATCCTTTTCCAGCTCTTTTACATGGGCTAGGCAAGCAAAAAAAACTCTTTTAGCCACCAAGACTGAGATTACACAACTTGAAATCACTTTTCTTTTCCCTCTAAACACTACTCTTTTATCTCCTATTCCATGGATTGTCATCGTCTTGGTGAAATAATCCACTTGTGCTTTATGTTTACACAATCAATCCATGCCTAGAATCACATCAAAATCATATAGCTCTAACTGCATAAGATCTACCCTTAACTCTACCCCTTCAATATATAGTTTTACCCTTCTATAAATATAATCAATAAGTATATTCTCTCCCAGAGATGTACTAACAGTCACTCCTACACCCAAGTTACTAGATAACACATGCAAGTTATTCACAATTCCATAAGATACAAAGGAATGACTAGCTCTAGGATCAATTAAAGCATAAAATTGCATTGTATGTAATTGTAAAGTGCCTGCCACCATATCAAGTACAGCTCCCACATCCTCACAAGTTATGTGATATACTCGTCCCTATGTCCTACCCTTCTGATTTCTGGGCTTTCCATGAGTAGCACTCGTCCTTGAGTAGGTAGGCCTGATAGGACAATCCATTGTTACTAATTGTTAATGGCTTTGAACCTGAATCCCCCGACCAGGAGTTCCCTCGATAATTCTATGAGGACAATCCTTCTTCCTATGACTTATATCCCTACAATAATAACAACCTTTGCCAACGTGTGGGCACTCTATCCAATGATGCCCCTCACCTTTACAAATATAACATCTTTCTAGCATCACAGAGTAATCTCCAGGGTGTCACTGCTCACTCCTCTGATAAAATGAATATACTGGTCCTTTCTACTCTATAAACCTTCTAGCTGTTTTGACTCCCTATCTAAACTATCCTCCCCAAGCTCCTCTTCCACTGACCTGTCTAGATCCTTCTAAGCTCCCTCATAGGGTGAAAACTCCCACCTTTTTTTTTGAATTGTCCTGATGATTGCTCAACCAAAAGATTGATGTCTTCTCCCAAGTGCAGGAGTTTCGAAGTAATAAATAACCCAACAAGACTAGGGTCAAAGCACAGGGAGGTTAATTGTATAAATTATAGATAACAATAATACAACAACAACAACAACAATAATAATAATACTACTAGTAGTAGTATTAATAGTAGTAATAGTAATAGAAGAAGAAGAAGAAGAAAAAGTTGATGAGAACTTTGAGATCGAAGATTAGCGTAAAGATTAAACAATGATAACAATAAATGTCAAGGTTAGAGGATCCAATAATGGTATGTCAAACAAGTATAGTATAAACTCTTATTATTCAATTGGAAACCACACACAAAGGTTCCAATCGGATTATAAGTTGTTAACATGATTACATTAGTTATCTTATTCGATTAATGATAATACTTGTAAATCTTGTCAAGCATTCATCATTATAACTTATGTTAATAACAAATCAAGTTCCTTTCATAGCACAAGTGTAAGCTATACTTATACCATATGATTCGGCTATGAAAGTGTCAAGCATTTACTGTATCAAGTGTTGTACAACATAAATCTTGATTAACCATTTCATAAGCAAAGCATTAAAAGTGAACAAGATAATAAATATAAAACATGTTAGGATCAAACATTAAGGTCCATGTTAAGTTTACATTATACTTATTCTTACACCATTAGTGTAACCTTTTCA
>NW_011501082.1:18775-61164 GCF_000495115.2 Populus euphratica
TATTGATTTGATGACTAATTGATGAGTGAGTGACCAACTCTTGACTTGGTGACAATCTTTATGTTCTTCTGTCAGCCCAAAATATCATTGATAACGTCAGAATTTAAAACCAGATCTCCACATGAAAGTTGTGGGAAATTGTCTCATATTTCTTAGAAAAAACAATAAAGGTCATTTGAACTTCTAGAACTCATTTTGTCAAGCCCACGCGCGAGCTTGCACTGGTAAGTTGGTGCAATTGGGCCCTTATTTTCATGGTCTTTTTAAATCTTAGGATCTCATAAAAGTTGTAGGCCTATGTCTTAGCTTTCCATCCATATAAAGAAGATCTAAATCTGAGATCTACATCTCTAGATATGACCCAATTACCGAACAATGTTCTAGTTTGGACTGTACCAGCATCTCTGTTCTAAGTTTGGCCATCTCTTTGTCCTTTCAATTTCAATTCTTAAACTCATCAATTAATCCTTTCATTTATATGATAGGTCTACATTTAAAATGAATATTTACCATAAATTATAGGTACCTTATATTATTAGATATGTTATTATAAAACATGCTTTAGTTAATGAGTTATCAATACTTCAAGTGCAAAATGATAATATAAAACATTGATAAAAATACACTTCTAAGTACTAATCAAATAACAACTTAGAGTACAATCTATAAAGACATGAAATGGGTCAATAAATAATTGTAAAAAGATTTATTTTTGTTTTATGATAATTAAGGGTGCTACACAACTCAAATAAAAGTACACACTTTAAGATCGATGGTTCATGTCTTCTTCCAAATGTAAGAGTGTCAAAGTGATAAATAACCCGGTAAGATCGGGGTTGAATCATAGAAAGGTTAATTGTAAAAACTACAAATAAAGAAATAGATAATAACAAAAAAGGAGTTGAAAAGAGCTTTGAAATGTGATATGGATGTAAAGATTTAAATAAATATAAAATGATTGTCAAGGTTAGAGGATCCATTAATGGTATTTTAAATAAATATAATATAAACTCTTTTTATTATTCAACTGAAAACAACACACAAAGAAGGTTCCAATAGGAGTCGCCAATAATTGAGTTATTCAATTTATTAGCATGATTATATTAATTATCTTATTTGAGTAATGCTAATAATTGTAAATGTTGTCAGGTATTCATGGTGATAACTTATGTTAACAACAGATCAAGTTCCTTTTTAGCATAGGTGTCAATTATACCATACAATTAGGCTATGAAAGTGTCAAGTATTTGTTGTACCAAGGGTTATTCAACACAAATCTAGATTAAGTATTTAACAAGCAAGGTATTAAGAGTGATTAAGATAATAAATACAAAACATATTAGTATCAAACATTAAAGTCCATGTTAAGTTTATACTATATATTTTTTTTTTATCATTAGTGTAAATTTTTTACCTTGACATCATAAACTTAGCTGAATATTATGAATAAGAGAAATATAAATAAACAAAATAAAAACATAATCATATAAGTATAATAAAGGAAATGAAAAGCATAAATAAGAGATTAAGAAAAATATAACATGGAATAAAACATGAACATTATAAAATACAAAAAAAAAAAGAGCAAGAGTAAGATCTTGATATGAAAAACCAAAATCCTTAAATGCATGGCAAATGCCTCCTTTTATAGGCAAAAATTTAAAAACATTGATTTAATGACTAATTGTTGAGTGGGTGACCACTTCTTGACTTAGTAACAATCATTATCTTCTTATCTGTCAAAAACATAATTGCTAACATCAAAATTTGAACAAATAGTCTTCATGAAAGTTCTGGAAAATTGTATGAGCTTTCCAACAAAATAAGAATGAGGTCATTTGAACTTCTAAAACTCGAAATATGGGCTGAACACTGAACAATATCTGGATTGCAGGACATATTCTGACTTCTTTATTGTTGCTATAATTTGAACTTGAAAATGATTCTTTTGAATCTTGGACTCTCATAAAATTTTAGGCCTATGTCTTATCTTTTTATCCATATAAACCAGACATAAATCCAAGTTCTACAACTCTAGTTATGATACAATAACCAAATTGTGTTCCAATTTTAATGCAACCAGCATCTCTTTTCTAACCTTAGCATTCTCTTTGTTTTTTAAATTTTAGTAGTTAAACTCATCAATCAATCTTTTGATTTATGTGATAGACCTGCATTTAAAATAAACATTTACCATAAATTAAAGGTATCTTATATTATTAGACTTGTTATTATAAAATATGCTCTAGTTAAGGAGTTATTAATACTTCAAGTGTAAAATAATGATATAAAACCTTAATAAAAATACACTTTAAGTACTAATCAATGGTGTCTATTATGGGATCAAAAGGAAGGGAAGAAGACAACTAGGTTTGGTGTTTAAAGGAAAAAGATGAATAGAGATTTTTTATTCAATGGAAAATTTGTAACATTTAAGTTTTTTATTGATTGGCAACTTTATAATATTTTATATAAGGGCATTTTAATCATTAAAGGCATGTTTGCTTCATTTACCATTAAAAAAGTTGATTAATGGAAAATACTTTTCAGTCAAAAGAAATTTTGGCTTGATTTTCAAAAAAATGTTTTCTTTTAACTTTAGGCAAAAAACACTTTCTAAAAGTTGTAAGGAATTAAAAAATATTTTGTTATTTGTTGATTATATCAAATTTAGTCCTTAGTCTTTTGATTGTTATATATTTTGTTATGAATATTTTTTTTTCAATTTCATCCATTAGAATTTGATTTAATTTGATTTTTATATCAACTTTGGTCATCATTCTTTTAGTTGTTATTTACTTTTCTCTTATTATTTTCTTAAATAAAATTTTTTTATTTATTAGATTTGGTCCCTATTCTTTTTATTACTATTTATTTTATTTGAATAATTTATGAAATTATATTTTTTTAATTTCATCTTTTTTCAACTTTTTTATTAGTTAGATTTGGTCTTTATTATTTTGATTATTATTTATTTTATTTGAAATAATTTATGAAATTGAATGTTTTTCAATTTCAATCTCCTTCAACCTTCTTATTTGTAAGATTTAGTCCTTATTCTTACCATTTTCATGAGATCAAAAAAATTAAGTACTTTTATAATAATATCTCAAATACAAATTTATTATTTAACAAAGCTCTTATATATATATGATCTTTTTTCTTACCATTTTTTTGTAAATGTTATTTGGTCATTTTTTTTATGAATATTTAAGTTTTATGATATGTTCCTCCCTACAATTAAGTGGATCTAGGGCTAAGTCAACATGATTTATTAAGTGTGAGCGAAGGCCTTCAGATCCATTTTAGACATAATCAAGTAAAATAGGCTCAAAACTCAATTTATTATTTACCATCATCCTATAGGATCCAATTTCTTTATTTTAAAAATAAGGATTTAGCCTTATTGGTAGGCTCATGTTCCAAATTTATGTTTACAATTTTCTTTTTCTTTTTTTAAAAAAAAACTAAGTTCACTAAGGTGTCTCTTGTGATAATATATATCAAGTTTTTATAAAAATCATACATTTTATTTTTATTTAAGCAAATATGGCTCGATGAAGAGCAAACACTTGTTGGCTTTTTTAAAAAAATCATTTAATTGATAAAATTTTAAAGGTATCAAGATTTAAATACATTGCATACATTTAAATATAAAATAATTAAATATATAAATGCTCAATTAAAACTAAAGTAAAAGTTCATATACTATCATATATCTAAACATGTTAGGTGTCAAATTAAGGATAATATCAACAAATAAATGACAAAATTTAAGAGAAGCATTTGATTAGAAAAAAATAAAAAATTATTGTACTCAATGTAATAACCCAATTTTGGGTCTTTAAAATTTTTTTATATATTTCTATTTTATTTATATTTAAATAATCCAAAAAATCATAAATTTAAAATTCAAATATATCTTTGGGACACAAATAGATGAGTTTTTGCACTACAACAAGTCAAAACACCAAAAAGATAATTAATTGGACTACTATTCACCTAATAGGCTGAAAAAAGACTTTATTGAAATAAAATTAAGTTTGAAAGTCTACTTAACTAGAAATATAAGAATTAACTAGGTTCAATGACTTAATTAAACTTCTAATGAATTTAATTGACTTAAATCAATTAAATTTGCAAGTCAATCTGGCCAACAAAAGAAATAATTAATTAAGTCTAAGACTTAATTAAACTTTAAATGGGTTTCATTGAACGATCAATGATTTGATTAAAGTAAAATTAAGTTTTCAAATCAATTTGGCCAAAATTGAAAGAATTAATTAAGTTTACGGACTTAATTAATTTTTTAATGGGTTTAATTAATTTAATCAACAACTAAATTGAAGAAAAATCAAGTTTGGATGCCTAATTCAGGTCAATTTATAATTATTAAAAGATCAAGGACCTAATTGAATTTTGAAAAGCCTAATTGTTGCAATTTGGGGCTTAATTGAAAGAAATTTGAAGTTTAAAGGTTGGTTAGGGATCCAATTGAAGAACATTAGGGATCCAACAGGCGCATACATTTAGGGATTGTAATTGATTAAACCAAGGGTCAAATCAAAACAAATGAAAAGTTTAATGGTCAAATAAGAGTTAAATTGCATAATCTAAAACTCAAGGACTAAGTTGGAAAAGACATGTGAATTAAAGGATTTTGATTAATATTTTCAAGGATGCATAAACAAAAATTAAGAAGTTTTCAAGTTAATTGAAGTTACAAACACTGAAAATAAAAATATAACGGTAAAATAAAAAATTTAAAAACCCTTATTACAAACTTGAATTTTTAAGGTTTAACAACAGGTGACATTTCATTCAAAATTCAATGAAGAAACTAGGTGATGCATTGTTCGATCACTATTTTTCTTTTTCTCTTGAAAAGCTGACTTATTAAGAAGTTATTTTCAAATGAATGAATATGTCAACTCCAGGAACCTCGAGGGATATAATTGGCACCAAAAGACTAAGAAACACTTCATCTACAAATTTCAAGCATTTACATCAAACATTTATACTCCATTTGACTTGATAAAATAAAAAACATCTTGTTCCTTTTAGTTTCCTATGCATTGACAGAACTAAGTTGATTAGGAACCAACCTTTCAATCAATGAACATGGATTTATAGAGCTTAAAATCAAGTGAGGTTTATTTTCAATGATATAAATACATCCCTTCTACATGATACAAGTCTATTGATGGCATGTTGATATCCTAAATTTCATGATGGTTTCAATAGAATATCCCACTTAAAAAGATAAACACCTATAAAAATTACTTTTTGAAGATGCTTTCTCTAGTTAGGATTCACTTAAAAAGAAAAGAAAACACTATAAGTTTCGAGAATATGTTATAAAAGAGAGAGATATGAACCATCTAGATTCTAAAACAAAATCCACCATGGTTTTGTAACCTCCTAGTTTATTTTTTACTTATAAAAGGAATGTGTATCTGAAATAATTGAGAGAAAGATACCAGAAAAGTATTGTTCAAAAGAGGATAGAAAGAAAAAGAAAGAAGAAGATACAAATCAAATTTTAAGAGCTGATAACACCAAGGATCTAAAGTTAAAAAAAGGTTAGAAATTCCAAATAAAAAAGCATAATCAATTCAAGAAAATATACCTTAAACTTTGATGAGATGATGTTGCTCAATTAACACATCTTTATTTTAATCATGGTTGAATTTGAATGTTTAGTTTTTGTTTGTGATGATTATCTAAAAGTCTTAAATGCAATGTGTATTGTTTTGGTAAACCAGATTTAGTTGTTGAAAATGATATGCATGATTTTGATAAACAAGTTCAAGGTGGTTTGAATGTATATTTGAAGTTGTTACGGATATTATTTATCATGTTGGTTGATTGTTTAGATATCAACAATGATTTTGAAAGTTTAGTTTAGTCATTTAGATTTTATTTTGATTGCATGATTAGAGTTATTAAAATTATAATTATCACTACAAGATTTAATAGTTTTACTGATGGAATTTCTTAAGACATATATTCCATCGGTAATTGATTTACCAATGAAATCACTGAAGGAAATGATTTGTTGGTGAATCTTTCATCAGTAATTTTTTATCCGTTGATAAATCCGTTAGTAATTAAAAAAATATTATCACCGACAGATTTACTGATGAAACAGACATCTCGGTAATAATATTTTTTATTACCAACGGATTTACCAAGGGATATACCAACAAAATAGTAAGTGTGTTGGTAATTATATAAAAATATTTTTAAAAACTTTATTTTATAAAATTACAAAATAATTAAATTAACATAAATCAATACTCTGTAATATATACTCAAAATGCTTGGAAAAAAAGAATAAGAAAATAAACTCAAATAAATTTGCAACAAATAAATAAATTCAACTAAAAAAAATTCATATGAAAAAAATGAAGTTGCAATTGCTAAAAATTTAAAAATCCTATAAATTAATCAATTAAAAATTGATCTCATATGAAAAAAAAATTCTCACAACATTTATACAATTATTAAAGACAAAAACAATTAAAAATAAAATAAAAAACAAATATAGTGAAAAAAATCTTGAAAAAAGAAGAAAAATGAAAAATCTTACCTTAATATTATAGTTGCAAGTGAAGCTAAGGAAAGAAAAATAAATTTCATAAAGCATATTAATTAAAAAAAGAACTAAAAGGATAAAAGAAGAAAGAAGAAGAAGACATATCTGAGCATAGAGGACAAGAAAAGAAGATGAGGAGAGAAAAGAAGAGAAAGAAATAGAAATTGATGTCTTTACATATAGTAAAGAAGAAGAAGATGAAGAAATGAGTCTATGTCTTGTAAAATAAAGGGATTCAGACTTTTTATTGGGACACATTAGTGACCGATTTACCAACGGATAATTGAATATTAATATTTTTTTAATTATTCCATCAATTTTATTGGTAATATTTAATTTAAATTTTTAATTTTGTAAAAAGTTTTCAGAAATTGCCAATACTTTCCGATGATTTTTCAATCCGTCGGTGATTCCGTTTGTAATATTTAAATAAAAATTTTAAATTAATTGAATTTTTTAGAAAACCACCAAATAACACCGATAACTTTTCAATTCGTTGGTGATTTTTTTTTTGTAAAGAACAATAATTAACAGTGCAATTGAAAAGTAAATAGTTTTGGAGCTCTTTAGAAAATACCGACGAAAAATTTCGTTTGTGATTCTCTTTGTAATTAACATAATGAATAGTATTCACAATTTACCAATGAATTTACCCAAGGTAATTCTGTTGGTAAATCATTATTTTATTTGCTTTGTTTTATTTTTTTTCTATTGTAATTCTCTCGGTATATATTGAGAGAATATTTTCATCGGTAAAATTTCTCGAAAATTTACCGATAGAAATATTCTCTTGATATTTTTATTTATATTTATTAATTTTTTAGTAGTATATTTTTGATATGTTGTTGGTTTTTAGCAACATATTTGGTTTAATAAAAACTAGATTTAGTTCAATGTAACAATGTAGAGTTGGAAAAAAAAATACTTATTTAAAGTTATGTGTTGAAATTAATTTAATTGGTTGCACTGTTTCGTTTCTTGAGTCAAATAGGACACTGGATTAGATATTTATTTGAATTCAAAATTAAAATAAGTTAATCGATAAATTTCTAGAAGTGCCCATACTCAAATAAATTTCTAGAAGTGCCAATACTCAAATAAATTATATAAATTTAAATTAAAAAGTGCCAATACTCAAATAAATTTATATAAATTTAAATTAAAAAATTAAAGTATACATACTGACAAATAAGTGAAAAGTTCATATATACTTGTCAAATATATATATATATATATATATATTCGAGGGTCTGCACAAACATTTAACTTCAAGCAACAACCACAATGCCTGGCACTGGTAACATGGAGATCTTTCATTACTCCAACCCGAGATTCAAATGAAGTATATTTAAAACAAAAATATGTTCATTTTCACTGTTATAAACCATATCCTTCAGAATATTAGTGTTTATTTTCTTGAAAGTGTTGAAACCGAAGATGTTTTCCCCCTATCATATACCTGCAAGACAACTCTAGATAACTTAACTCAAGAAGCGGCTCCTGCTTTATGTCTGCCAGTAGCTCTAATGTAACAGAAAACAGCCACTAAAAATACGGCGGCAAGACCCCCAAGAATCACACCGCCCCCAGCTATTGACTTATCCACTGAATGATGATGGTTTGGAAGGTGAATATCTTCCACATGGATGCTAGCGCTCTCTTCAGTGCTGATGGGCTCAGAGGACGACTTGATTTGGTTCAAAGAACTGGTTTCTCTTATAGAATGAACGTTTTCTTCAGCTTGGTGAGGAGCTATAGATGGGCTATGAATTGGGGCCACGAAGGACGGGACCATTTTATGGAGATGGTGTTTTCCAAGTTTCCTAATACTGGGCGCTTGAGCATCGTATACATTCTGAGTGGGAGCTTGCGGGTCGGATGATGATGCAGGGCTAGACTGAACCATGGCTTGAACCTTTTCACTGGCCATTGCGAGCCCTACAAAAGCATCTGCTAAAACAAGGCAAAGAAGAAGAAGTTGAGCCATTTTGAGGGATTGAATTAATGTTTTTAGATCGATGCTTGGTCTTTTAGAGGCTGTGGAGACTAAGTAGAGGCTTTAGCTATTATATATAGGAGGAGATTGTATGAAAAAGGAGATCCAAGCGTGTGGTATGACGGAAATTTCCCTTGCCAGAATTCCATTGATAATTATTTCAATGAGATTATCTGTTATTATTGAGTTGTCTGTTAAACAGGAGAAACTTGAGGGATATACACGTGGAAGCATTAAGATATTAGAAACTCAACAACGAATTCAATCCAGGGAACATGATCTCTAACATGTTTATTTGTAGAGCTTTCATGCAATTGCTTGCTGGTTGTAATTGAATTCTTAAATAAATAATGTTTAACAAATGATATCAGGTTCTACTTAGAAGATGGTAAGAAGTTGCTTGAGTTTATTGAATGATAATTTAATTTGAAGACGATGAATATTGATTGAACCAACTTATTTAATTATTTTTTTACATGTTTTTGGAGACGAAGCTGTTATGTGTGTGTATAAAACAAACACCATTTTTTTTATTTGTAAAAATAATGTATTTAAACATAAAATTTTATTTTTCACCCCGCACGCATATATATATATATATATTATTAAATTATAAATAATGGATATCATATAAATACAATCATCTCCCTCCTCAGCTACAAATAGAAGGTGCACTGATAGCTGAGAAAGACCACGAGATAGAGAGAAACACAGAGAGAGAGCTAAGGGTGAGAGTTGAGTTGAGTAGAGAAGTTTTCTCCTCCTCCTTGTTTTGTTTGTATTGCTTTTGAGCTTGATTAATACAAACCAGTAGCTCCGTGGAGTAGGCAAGTTGCCGAACCACGTAAATTTGTGTGTGTTTGAATGTTTGGATCTCCTAACAACTGGTATCAGAGCTTGTTCTTGAAAGTTCTTGAAGAAGAGGGTGTTTGATCCAAACTCAAAAATCAAAGTTCTCCAAACGTGTTTTTGAACATACCACCGTGAAGAGGACGACGAGAGGAATCCACTGGTGAAAACCCGGCGAAAATCCGACGTCCTGCATGCCCGCACGCGCCTGCACGCGCCACCACCAGTACTGTCCACGCGCACAGACGCGCCGTACGCGCTTCACGCGTCTTCCTCGCCGTTTCCTGCAAATTGACACTGCCACGTCAGTCCGGCACAGTCAGCAGTCGCGCACCCTGCCACATCAGCAGTCTGACCGGTCACCCCGCCACGTCATCGGACACGTCATCACTGCCACGTCAGTAGAAAATCTCCTCGGATCTGCCACGTCAGATTGGGGTGGACCCCACATTGCCTACGTGTCTGACACGTCAGCATAAAAATCTCCGCGGATCTGCCACGTCAGATTAGGTGGACCCCACATTGCCTACGTGTCTGACACGTCAGCTTGCCACGTCAGTATAACTGGGTTTTGATCCGGTGTGGCGCAGAGACTATTCCTCCTGCCACGTGGCTTCATCTGCAGCGTCCAGTTATCCCAATTTTTGATTGTTTAAATCGGAGCCATCCGAAGTCCGATTTGGGTGATCTCAGTGTCGTTTCCAGCATTTTTGGCCATTCTGGACACATCTGTAAGGTCAGATTTTTGATATTCAAATCCGAGAAGGAGTAAAAATGGCTGATGAAATAAAGGCTGTAGGAATTGAAAAATTTGATGGAACTGATTTTGGATATTGGAAAATGCAAATTGAAGATTATCTATATGGGAAGAAACTTCATCTTCCTCTGTTGGGGAGCAAGCCAGAAAACATGTCAGAAGAAGATTGGCAAATACTTGATAGACAAGTCTTGGGCATTATCCGGCTATCATTGTCAAGAAGAGTTGCTCATAATGTTACAAAAGAGAAATCCACAGCAAGATTGATGGAAGCCTTGTCTGGGATGTATGAGAAGCCATCAGCAAATAACAAAGTGCACTTGATGAAGAAGCTGTTCAACCTAAAGATGACAGAAAGCACCTCTGTTACACAACATCTTAATAATTTCAACACCATCACAAATCAATTGTCATCCGTTGAAATTGAGTTTGATGATGAGATCCGAGCACTTATTTTGCTAGCTTCACTTCCAAGCAGTTGGGAAGGTATGAGAACAGCCGTAAGCAACTCAGCTGGAAAATCTAAATTAAAGTATGATGATATCCGAAACCTGATTTTAGCTGAAGAAGTACGAAGAAAAGACTCGGGTGAAAGCTCAAGTTCAGGTTCAGCTTTCAATATCAATACTCGAGGAAGGAGACAAGACAGAGGCTTATCCAGAGGCAGATCAAAATCCAGGTACAGAAGCAAAAGCAAGTTTGGACCCAGGAAGCAGGTTGAATGTTGGAATTGTGGCAAACCTGGCCATTTTATGAGGAGTTGCACAAAACCAAAGAAACCTGAAGCTGATTCTGCAAATGCCACTACAAACGAGGTACAAGATGCTTTGATCCTTGCTGTACATAGTCCTATTGATGAAAATGCCACTACAGACGAGGTACAAGATGCTTTGATCCTTGCAGTACATAGTCCTATTGATGATTGGGTTCTTGATTCTGGAGCTTCATTTCACTGTACTCCACACCATGAAATGATGCAAAATTACACTGCTGGAAATTATGGGGTAGTCTATCTGGCCGATGGACAACCATTGGAGATTGTGGGTATAGGAGATGTGCAAATCAAGACAATGAATGGATTTACATGGAACTTGCAAAATGTAAGGCATGTTCCTGAACTAAAGAAGAAGTTGATCTCGGTCGGACAACTTGATGATAGTGGCCATTCAATCCTTTTCTCTAGAGGAATGTGGAAGGTATCAAAGGGAGCAATGGTTTTGGCTCGTGGAAAGAAAACTGGCACTCTGTATATGACCACAAGATCAGCAGATATAATTGCCTCTACTGAAGTAGATAATCAGGCGCAGCTATGGCATTGTAGACTCGGCCATATGAGTCAAAAGGGGATGAAGATACTTCAGTCAAAGGGAAAGCTGCCAGAATTAAAAAATGTTGATCTAGACATTTGTGAAAGCTGTGTTCTCGGAAAACAGAAGAAGCTCAGTTTCTTAAAGGTTGGCAGGACCTTAAGACCAAGAAAACTAGAACTGGTGCACACAGATTTATGGGGACCAGCTCCAGTAGCATCTCTTGGCGGTTCTCGGTACTATGTCACTTTTATTGATGACTTTAGCAGAAAGGTATGGGTCTACTTTCTGAAAAATAAATCTGATGTGTTTGACACATTCAAGAAATGGAAGGCTATGGTTGAGACTGAATCAGGTTTGAAGCTGAAATGCTTACGATCTGATAATGGAGGAGAATACATTGATGGAGGTTTCAAGGAGTATTGCGCTGTCAACGGTATCAGAATGGAAAAGACAGTTCCAAGCACACCACAACAGAATGGTATTGCTGAACGGATGAACCGGACCATCAATGAACGAGCTAGAAGCATGAGGTTGCATTCTGGGCTACCTCAAACATTCTGGACTGATGCAGTTCATACTGCAGTTTACTTGATCAACCGTGGACCATCAGTACCTTTGGAGTTCAGACTGCCCGAGGAAGTCTGGAGAGGAAAAGAAGTACAGCTTGCTCACCTAAAAGTCTTTGGGTGTGTTTCCTATGTGCATGTAGACTCTGATGCTCGCAACAAGCTGGATGCCAAATCAAAGAAATGTTTCTTTATTGGCTATGGAGATGAAGAATTTGGATTTCGGTTCTGGGATGATCAAAACAGGAAGATTATCAGAAGTAGGAACGTGATCTTCAACGAGAAAGTTTTGTACAAAGACAAATCAAGTACAGAACTAGAGATAACTGATTCAGATACGAGTCCACAGAAATCTGAATTCATACAATTAGAAGGGCTTCCTGATGTTACCACTCAAGAGTTCATACAAGACAGTTCAAGCACTTCAGTACCCACCACTTCTACACAAGATAGTGCAGAGCCAAGTGAACCAGCTGTTCGCAGGTCTTCCAGGACTATAAAGCCTCCACAACGGTTCACACTTCTACTGAATTATATCTTGCTGACCGATGGTGGTGAACCATTAAATTATGAAGAATCCTTACAAGATGGAAACTTGAGCAAGTGGGAGTTAGCCATGAAGGACGAGATGGAGTCATTGCTGAAGAACAAGACTTGGGAGTTAACCAAACTGCCTGAAGGAAAGAAGGCCTTGCAAAACAAGTGGGTCTACAGAGTAAAGACTGAGCATGACGGAAGCAAACGGTTCAAGGCAAGACTTGTTGTAAAAGGGTTTCAGCAAAAGAAAGGGATCGACTATTCTGAGATATTTTCTCCAGTTGTGAAGCTTACAACGATCAGAGTTGTTATGGGGATAGTAGCTGCAGAAAATTTACATCTTGAACAATTAGATGTAAAAACAGCATTTCTTCATGGAGAATTGGAGGAAGACATTTACATGCAACAACCAGAGGGGTTTACAATACCAGGAAAGGAGAGTCAAGTTTGCAAACTAAAGAAGAGCCTATATGGTTTGAAGCAAGCTCCAAGACAGTGGTACAAGATGTTTGATAACTTCATGTGTATTACGGGATACACAAAATGTCAGGCTGATCATTGTTGCTATGTCAAACATTTTGACAACTCATATATCATTCTACTGCTATATGTGGATGATATGTTAATTGCAGGTTCCAGCATGGAAGAGATTGACAAGCTAAAGCAACAGTTGTCAAAACAGTTTGAAATGAAGGATCTAGGAGTTGCTAAACAAATACTTGGCATGAGAATCATCAGAGACAAAGACAAAGGCATACTAAAGCTTTCATAGGCAGAGTATGTCAAGAAGGTTCTTAGCAGGTTTAGTATGGATAATGCTAAACCAGTATGTACACCTCTGGGGAATCATTTCAAGCTCAGTAGAGACCAGTCACCAAAAACTGAGCTAGAACGTGGATACATGGACCAGATTCCATACGCCTCAGCTATCGGCTCCTTGATGTATGCCATGGTCTGTACTAGACCAGATATTGCCCATGCAGTGGGAGTTGTAAGCCGATATATGAGCAATCCTGGAAAGCAGCATTGGGAGGCAGTGAAATGGATCATGAGGTACTTAAAAGGCTCATCGGAGACATGTCTTATTTTCACAGCTGGCGGTTTGAAACTTGAAAGCTTTGTAGATGCTGATCTAGCAGGAGATGTTGATAGCAGAAAGAGTACTACAGGTTATATATACACTCTAGGAGGCACTGCTGTTTCTTGGAGTTCTACCTTGCAAAAGATAGTTGCTCTTTCAACGACAGAAGCTGAATATGTTGCAGTTTCAGAGTCCACAAAAGAGATAGTATGGCTACAGAGTTTCCTGCAAGAATTGGGCAAAATGCATGGAAAGGGTACTTTGTATAGTGACAGTCAGAGTGCAATCTTCCTTGCCAAGAATCCAGCATTTCACTCCAAAACAAAGCACATACAGATCAAATATCACTTCATCAGGCAATTGCTCGACGATGAACAACTGTTACTTGAAAAGATCTGTGGAAGCAAGAATCCAGCCGACATGTTAACCAAAGGAGTTACTCTCGATAAACTGAAGCTGTGTAAAGCTTCAGTGGGTCTTGAAGATTAAAAGACAGACCTAACACCATTTGTGTCCAAGTGGGAGATTGTTATGTGTGTGGACACAAATGGACGGTGGCAGCCATGGTCGGGGGCAGCCATGTTTGGTGGCAGCCATGGTTGGTGGCAGCCATGGTTGAAGTCATAGTCAAATGGTAGGTGCCTAACTTGCCCACCATTGTTGAACAATCATCTCCCTCCTCAGCTATAAATAGAAGGTGCACTGATAGCTGAGATAGACCACGAGATAGAGAGAAACACAGAGAGAGAGCTAAGGGTGAGAGTTGAGTTGAGTTGAGAAGTTTTCTCCTCCTCCTTGTTTTGTTGTTTGTATTGCTTTTGAGCTTGATTAATACAAACCAGTAGCTCCGTGGAGTAGGCAAGTTGCCGAACCACGTAAATTTATGTGTGTTTGAATGTTTGGATCTCCTAACATTCTGCAGGCATAAACTTAAGGTCCTAATTAATGATCATAATTATTCCTGTTCATCAGGGCATGTAAAAGGGGTGAATCAAAGTTTAAGATTTATTTAGATCAAAGTTAATATGTAAAGTACGCATTAATATTTAAAGTTATTTCATCAACATTTTAGCAATTAATTTTCCGACATTTTCCATCTATCTGAAAGGGGTGAATCAAAGTTTAAGTTATATATTTCCTCCTCTGAAAAACAAAATTCAAGAGATTTGAGAGGATAACTTCAGAACAAATTAACCTTAATACAATCAAAACGTTTAGATTTTAATTTCTAAGTGAGAAATGACCTTGACATAAGCAGCAGGCAGGCACTGAAGTTATAACATGCAAGCTGAAACAATCTAGCAGTTCCTGTCGCAGAATCAGGATCATACCAATTGCACAATATATATGCTCAATTCCCAGCAATTTACGTTACACTTTATGTTGACATACCTACATGCATAGAAGGTTGGAACATCAAGAATATTCCTCTTAATGGATACACTTTGTCAAAGACTCTTTGCAACATTATGGTTATCTTTTGGTGATTAAAATATATCATGTTCAGAGAAATTAATTTATCTGCAATATAATGGGAAAGATAATTTAATTATGAAATAAATATATCCAAGCTTGAAATAAAAACAAACCATTTTTTTTATAACCACAAAAAACCTTAGACTTCATCACATTCAATAAAATTTATTTTTTAAAATAAGTAAATTCACTCCAAAAAGAACAAAATTTTGATTTATATGAAGCAATCCTGCGGGTTTTTTTTTTTTTTTTTTAAAGGCTACTAATATTCGTGGGGCTTTTCATCTTTTGGATATCTTTGACGAAACTAATGGGCCTGCGGAGTAATATTCATTAAGGAAAAAATCACAGACCAAGCGGTTCTGATTTTTCTCGTTTTAATTTTAAGAAAACACTCTGCCATTTTTTGTTCCCCTTGTAATAAAACCTGCTCACCATTACCCTCCGCTACATCTACCACCATGGAGGCGGCGATGGCAGCAGGCGACTGGGACTTCTCATCAGAAGTAAAAGAACTGATGACGTAAATGATGAAGAGACGTTCTGCACTAGTACTTCTTTGGCAAAATTACAATTCAAGTATTTAACTAACTGATCAAATTCACATTTTCATTTCAAAACTTGGTTGATTGTTGATTTGAATTATGGTTTTGATAGATAAATATTGAATCTATTTTTGTGGGAGTGAAATCTCAAGGCAAAATGGAAGAAAGACATTGGAATGGCAGAAGTGTTGGGAACTGATTGTAAGTAACGCAGAGATCCAAGGGTCCAATTGCATAACGCCAAGGGTGAAATTAAAAAAATTCTCAAGGATAAAGACAATTTTGGGCTTGAGTGTAAGGTTTCAGAATTTCAAGGGAGGCAAATTGAAAAATAGCTAATTTAACCTAAGAACCCAGAACCCGAAGGAGGCGTTATTCAATAACTGTTCATTTTCTTCTTCATCTTGAGCTACGGAAAACAGCCCAAGAAGCCACAAAAATGGCTTCGGTTAGACCCAATCTTCCCACCAAATCAAATCAAATCCGATCCAAATCATAGACTAGATTGTCTATCACAAATCCCACTAGTTGGTTCAATTCCTTCACCCTCACGATTATCATGTGACGCGAAGAAGATCCATCCTCAACAGTCCAACAATGACAGGACTGTTGGTGTTTTCTTCTCATCAAAAGTGAAACAAACTTGAGCTGTAGTTATCTTCATCCACAAGATCACCATCCTAGGAGACAAGCGATGGATTTTGTGGGAAAGATTCCAGATTGGCCCTATAAAAGCAAAAGGAAGGCCACAGTCATAGCAGGGAGAAAAACAAAATCACGAGGAAAACCAAAATAAAAATCCTAGTAAAAAATAAAAAAGAAGCAGCTCATTCTTGGCCAGCCCTTGAACCTTCTCCACCACAACATCATTTGTTGCCACAACACTAGGAGTTCCCACCGTGACAAACACTTCAGCAAACACCAGAAGCTTCTCTAACCGACGCCCCAACAACCTGACGCCCCAACCCCGAGCTCCTCTGCATTTGATGTCACTTTGGTTAGACGAAAGTTAAAACTCCATTCTAAACTACCAGGGATTATATGATCTATCTTTGTATATTGGAGGGAATATGAGCTCTTTGAATCATTTTGTTTCCACGCGCGCGAGAGTTAAAACTCCATACTGCTATAGGTGATATAGGTTTGTAAAATAAATATATTTAATAGTGTTATAATTATAAATTAATAATAAATAAATAATAAAAATTAAAGGTATAATGAAATTAATATTTCATAATAAAAAAAATTGTATTGGTGATAAAAAACTTAGATATTAAATAAAATAAATTATAGTAATCTACAGTATTTTGTGAAGAAAGATATAGTATTTTCATCATATGATTTAGTTTTTTTATTAATAAAAAGTAAAAAAAGATTACAAAACTAAATTTTCTACTAACTTAATATTAAAAAAAACCCAACAAAGATAATTTTGGAAGAAAAAAAATCCATGAGAAAAAACATTATAATAATTGAAAATGTTTTGATAGAAAAATTACAATATTTTTCCCAATAAAATAAAATAAAAAATCATTTAGAAAAATATTGTAACAATTCACAGTATTTTTTGAAAAAAACTACAATGATTTTCCTATATGATTTAACTTTATTGTAATTATAATTCTTAATCAACTAATATTTTTTTTAAAAATTGACAATTATAATTTTGAAAAAAATTATAAAAACTCATATGGAAAAACACTACAACAATTCATGGTGTTTTAAAAAAAAATTACAAAGTTAAATTCTTAACTAGTTCAATATTAAAAAAAATCAAATTAACTGAGATAATTTTAAAAAATAACAAAAAAACATAAAAAAACATGTTGGAAACACTTTAGTAATTCACAGTGTTTTATGATGAAAGCTATATTGCTTCCCCACATAATTTAACTATATTGCTTCCTCATATAATTTAACCTTATTTGTAATGACCTATAATTTTAATTATCAATCAATTCAATATTAAAAAAATAAAATTGACAAAGATAATTTAAAAAAATTATAAAAAAAAACTATATGAAGAGATATTGTACAATGCATAATGTTTAATGAAGAAAACTACAGTGCTTTTCCCATATGATTAAACTTTATTATAAAGTTAATTTCTAACCAACTCAATAGTAAAAAAATAAAATCGATAAAAAGAATTTTAAAAAAATATTACACAAGAAGAAAACACAAAAGAAATTGGAAAAAAATCATGTGAGGAAAAACTATATCAATCCATAATATTTTTGTGAGGAGAAACTTGTATTTACTTATAATTACAATTCTTAATCAGCTCAATATTTAAGAAATAAAATTAATAAAGATAATTTTAGAAAAAAATAACAAAATAGAAAAAAACTATGTGGAAAAAAATACTGTAGCAAAACACAATAATTTACAAGGAAAGTTACAGTGATTTCCTCATATATTATAATTATAATTTTTAGCCAGCTCATTATTAAAAAATAAAATCTAAAAAGATAATTTCAGAGAAAATAATAAAAAAACAAAAACAAAAAAAAAACATGCAGAAAAATACTGTAACAATCAACAATGTTTTAAAAAAAATTAGAAAACTAAATTCTTAATCAGTATTTTACAAGGAAAAACTTTTAATGTATATTACATAGGAGTGAAATTAGAATTGAATGTTTGCTATTTGTCAAAGATTAACTTATATTTAAAAAAAATACTGAGAAAAATTTAGTGTTGCCTTAATTTTTTTTTATGACCAAGTTATTTCTTAAAAAAAAAAATCATGGCATATCTAAAGAACACTTGCTTTGCTTTTCAAAAAGTAAAAATAAAAATTATTTTTTTTGCATATTTTACAATTTTATTTTTAGTGTTATCACAAAAATAATTAAAAAAACCTTAAATATAATTTTTTATTACCTTAATAATCAATTTATTAAACTCATTATAATTTAATTGAAATTAAAAGGTACATATAGTATGCCCTGTCTTGAAAAATAAAAACAAATAAAATAGTTTCTTTTTAATATATATATATCAAATGAAATTCAAATTTACTTGTTCCCTAATGATGCCATAGTCTAAAACATTCATATTTATTAACGTAAAAGTTGAAGATACTCTCAATATACACTAAGATTAAATTTAAAAATATTTATATTAGAATTAAAAATTATTTTATCTTTTATTATTTATTGAAGTTACGATTATTATAGACAAATGTTTAATAATTTAAAATAAAATTAATGATATAATATATTTCAAGGAAAATATTTAAGAAGTGATAATATATTTTTATATGCAATTAGTTTAATATTATAAAATTTTTGTTGATCAATTACACTTTAGATAATAATTTCTTAAATCAGATTTATTTCCTCTAAAAATAAAATAATAAACATTTATTTTAAAAAAATTAAATATCACCCGTGATATCTCCTGACATCACCACTTAAAGATTCTAGAAGGGATAAATCTTTTGTACTGTAGAGAGGTAGATGTTCTCAATACGTAAATGAAAATCAAACGTCTACTCTAAAATTACAAAGAGAGGATTGTAGGAGGACTAAAAATAATAAAATAAATAAAAGAAAAAAGACTTTTTCTCCAAATAAAACAAACCGGGACTACCATATTCTTGTTGGTTTATGACATGTTCCTCTTCTTTTTTCCACGCACTGAAGTTGATATCCGAAAATTCGGAAGATATTAGATGGTATGGCCCCCTTATATGGATAGGAATCACCTCATTTTGCACCACAAAATGAACCTAGGTCAAAAGGTTTCCAGTCAAGCCCATTATAAGTTAGGTTTCCATAAATGCAGTAATTAACCCACTAGGAGAGGGCTGCTGAAAATTCATGGAGGCTTGCTGTGTGACCTTGTTCCTGGTGTAGTCAAACAAGGATGGAAAATTGGTTTGGAAATGACAGCTATGATACAGGGGTTATGAAACACGAATTGATGTGAACAAACTAAATCTCCTATTTGGAACTAGATTATGAATTCTACACTTTTTTTTAGGGGTAAAACTTCTGCTAGAATCACAGAATTTTTACTTGCTTCTATCGCTGATATGTAACTCAGCAAGAATAAACCTTCAAATGAGCCAAGCAGCAGAAAATATACAAGAATTTGTTTCGTCTGTCTTAAGGCTTAGATTACAACGGCATCGATTTTCTAAGCTCCAAATGATTCCAAACCTAACACCATCGATAGTGTTGTGCTGTCTGGCATAAAACAATCGTACTAAGTCAAGAATGCCGTGTTGCGCAGGGATGAAAATTATCAAGTTTACACATGAATTTTAACCTGAACGTTTATTAATTACCTAAGAAATGCTCTTATATGATGCAGATATGTGAAACAACTTGTAGTGGTTGTGAAAAATTTAGGCCGTAGAGGATGCGACTTGTCTTCCTGGATATTGAAGGAAACTGACTGCCACGAAAGGATAATTAATAGCTCTTAAGACTTTTCAAAGCTATGTATAAGGTCCCAGACGAAAAGCTGTTAGATGTGCATTGAATGGTTCAAGCAATAGCATTTGCAATTTGTGGAAAATATACATTCCACAGTAGTTTACAGTATAATGAATTTGGCATTAAGGATGGGAAAATTCTTAGCAAGACCAAGGCTAGGTGTATATATTTTCTCTATAAAAAGGAAGGTAAGAAAGGGAGTTTGGCAAACATAGTTGCAATCTCTCTTCCATAGTTTATTGTGATTTCCTTAAGCATGGCTAGATTAAATTTAGCTGGCAAAGGCCCTTCCATGATTTCCATAATGCTACTCTTTGGGCTCCTACTAGCTAGCCTAGATACAACAGGTATACTCATAATCATGTTAATTTTATGCATTCTGACAGTTTTACTAAAGCTATCCACTTAGCATCTATGGTTAACTAAATAATCACAATATTTCAATACAGGTGCCCAGATAGGTGTTTGCTATGGAATGAATGGTAACTTACCACCACCATCAGAAGTCATAGCTCTCTACAACCAGAGGGGCATTCGCAGAATGCGACTTTATGATCCAAACCAAAATGCTCTACGAGCCCTTCAAGGCACCAACATTGAGCTCATGCTGGGTCTTCCAAATCCGGATCTTCAAAGGATTGCTTCCAGTCAAGCCAACGCAAATGCATGGGTGCAAAGCAATGTAAAAATTTTTGGCAATGTGAAGTTTCGATACATTGCTGTAGGAAATGAGGTTAAGCCCTCAGATTCATTTGCACAGTTTCTAGTCCCTGCCATGCAAAACATTCGCAACGCACTCAATTCAGCTGGACTAGGAAGTATCAAAGTTTCAACCGCTATTGATAATGGGGTCATAGCAGATGGTTCCTTCCCTCCCTCAAAAGGCTCTTTCAAGGGAGACCATAGACCACTTCTCGATCCGATCATTCGCTTTTTAGTGAACAACCAAGCTCCATTACTGGTCAACTTGTATCCATACTTCAGTTACTCAGATAACACAAAAGACATTCGTCTTGATTATGCTCTTTTCACAGCTCCATCACCACTAGTCTCTGACCCACCACTGAATTACCAAAACCTCTTCGATGCCATTCTTGACACTGTTTACGCTGCTTTGGAGAAATCTGGAGGGGGTTCTTTGGAAATCGTGGTATCAGAGAGTGGTTGGCCAACGGCTGGAGGGACAGAAACAACGGTTAATAATGCAAGAACTTATAACAACAACTTAGTTCAGCATGTGAAGAGAGGAAGCCCAAAGAGGCCTGGAAAGCCTATAGAAACTTATATTTTTGCCATGTTTGATGAGAGTAACAAAAACCCTGAACTTGAGAAACATTGGGGGCTCTTTTCTCCAAGTAAACAGCCAAAATATGACATCAATCTCAACTAAAGAGTGCCAAAAAGTTTTCTCTGTAGAATAATGGTGGTGGAGGATAGTCTCCAATTTGTATGGAGAATATTAAATAAGAAGACTGTAATCCTCTGAAAAAGGCAGGGAAAAGAAAAACTATGTCTAGTTAAATGTAATCAATAAGATGCTCACAAGGTTACTGTATTTTTATGAAGCATCACGCAATATTAGGATTGTTTCTTGAATTCTGCAGGCATACACTCAAGGTCCTAATTAATGATCATAATTATTCCTTTCAATCAGGGCATGTGAAAGGGGTGAATAAAAGTTTAAGATATAGATCAAAGTTAATATTTAAAGTACTCATTCATATTTAAAGTTATTTCATCAACATTTAAGCAATTAATTTTTCGACAATTTCCATCAATCTGAAGGGGTTGAATCAAAGTTTAAGATATATATTTCCTCATCTGAAAAACAAAAGTCAAGAGATTTGAGAGGATAACTTCAGAAGAAATGAACCTTAATACAATCAAAACGTTTAGATTGTCATTTGTAAGTGAGAAACGACCCTGACATGAGCAGCAGGCAGGCAGGCACAGAAGTTATAACATGCAAGCTGAAACAATCTAGGAGTTCCAGTAGCAGAATCAGGATCATACCAATAGCACAATAGATATGCTCTGTTTCCAGCAATTTACGTTACACTTTATCTTGACATGCACTTTGTCAAGGAATCTTTGCAACATTAAGGTTATCTTTTGGTGATTAAAATATTTAAAGTTAAGAGAAATTAATTTATCTGCGATTTATTGGGAAAGATGATTTAATTATGAAATAAACAATGTGACTGAAGACATCCAAACTTGAAATAAAAACAAAATATTTTTGTATAACCGAAAAACAATTCGGACTTAATCACATTCAAGAAAATTTTTTTTTTAATTAAACTAATATAAGGATGTATCATGAAGATCTTTCGAATTTTGATTGTTATGAAGCAATCCTGAGGGTTATTTAATTATTTTTTTAAAGGCTACTACTGTTCGTGGGCTTCGTCTATTTTTGGGTTTCTTTAACGAAACTAATGGGCCTGGAGAATAATAATCATCAAGGAAAAAATCACAGACAAAACGGTTATAATTTCTCTCGTTTTAATTTTAAGAAAACACTGCGCGTTTTTTTGTTCCTCTTGTAATAATACCTGCTCACCATCAACCACCGCCACAACCACCACCATGGAGGCGGCGGGGACAACAGGCGACTGGGACTTCTCATCAGAAGAAGTAAAAGCAATGACGTCGTAAATGATGAAGAAACTTTCTACACTTGTACTTCTTTGGCAAAATTACAATTCACGCAGTTAATTAACTAACTGATCATCCGATTCACATTTTCTTTTCAAAACTTGGTTGGTTGTTGATTTGACTCATGGTTTTGATAGGCAAATGTTGAATCTATTTTTGTGGGAGTGATGTCTCAAGGAAAATAAGAAGAAAGAGATTGGAATTGCAGAAGTCATTGCAAGGAAAGGCAAATGGTGTTTTTGTGCCTATTAATCTATTTGAGGTTCTATTTTTTCAGTAGGGTCTTACGTATTCTTTTTCTTGGTTCCAATTTGGTTTCTAAGATAGATTTATAGCAAATTTTCTTTCTTTAGCGTTATGTTTTTTCAAACGAAGGTGACCTTTTGGAGAGTAGATTTGAAATGTGGATTTAAATGGTATTTTAATTTTATTTTATTTAGATTAATGGTTTAAATAGGGGCACTCGCCAGTTGTTGTCGATGTTAATGATGCATCTCTTTTATTGAAACATGCACCTGGGAAGATTGCTGGGAGCTTTTCAAGGCTCGTAGACGGTTGAAGTCTCTTGGTGTTTAGCTTCCAAATAGCAAGTTTATAAAGTCTTCGCCTTGTGATCCAAGCTCTCTTGCCCTGCTCCCTTGCCCTGCTCCCTTGATTATATTTTATTTGTTGTAAGGATAATCTAGTAGTTCATTTGTGTTAGTGAAGCTTGTAATATATACGACGCAACATATATTTTGCGACAAGGAAAAAACATCAGGATTTCATAAGACTTAAAATTATAGTTAAATTGTATAAAGAATTATGATTTAATAAACTTAGAATGTTTATAATTCTTAATAACAATAACCGTAGAGATCAAATAATAAGCTAAGCAAAACTACTAATAATTCTTATTTTGATTCTCAAGAAGATACTTTGCCTTCATAATTTGATCATAGTCTGGATGTTGGACTTGAAAGGAGTATTTATTAGTTTATAATTAGGAAGAAAAAATAAATCTCTCAATAATTATCACATATAGAACCAAGACACAACAGGTGACCTACTTCGTATAACTAGGTCATCTTGAAGTACCCTTCTCCACCTGGAAGAAGCTCCATCATCCAGCCTAATTACAACTTCATCATCCTCTTATATGAGATATTCATGTATTTTTTTTAATTATAGCACACTTATATCAACTCAGTCAATGAATGCCCAAGGAATCATCAAAGATTAGTTGAGAAGGATCAAATATACAAAATTAAAAAATTTAGCAATATATTTTTCATTGATAAATGCTTTATTGACAAATAAAATTCAATTTGAGAAGAGAAATTTAAAATCAGATGTTTAAGTGATCAATTAGAATTTTTCAAGGTTTAATTGAATTTATTAAGGGTTTAATTGTAAAAAAAAATATTTTTTAATCATTTTAGGCTTTAATTAAAAGAGGTTAAGTCTGGGGTTTAAATTGAAATTTTTAAGAGTTAATTTTGTCAAATCAAAAGCTTAATTATATAAATATAGAAGTTTGATGGGAAATTAGAGACTTGATTGAATAAATAAAAAACCAATGATCAAACTAGAAAAAAATGTGTGAATGTAAGGGTTGAAATTAACCAAATTAAAGGTCAAATTAAAAAAATTAGAAGTTGTTTGGTCAATCGAGGGTTAAAATGCACAAATTTAGAACCAATGATCAAAATGAAAATGATAGCTAACTTAAAGGCTGATAATTGAGTTTGTCGGTAGTGAAATTACAAGAAATTAAAAGTTTAAAGGCAATTAGACAAATTTGTAAATCCCAAATTAAAATCCAGAATCTCACCCAAACAACGCGTCTTTCAAACTTAAAGAAGAGACGGTGAACGACACAGTGTTTAGTAGACTAGACCTCTGTTTTCGACTGTTTTGGCTAATCGGGTTGGCAACTTCAAACAAATAAATATAAACTTACATATTTTCAAATTGAGTAAGGTTGGATTCAAATGGAAAGTATGTATCCCCTCTACTAAGTTAAGGTGGTTACAGAGGATGATGATGTTAGAATACTCCGATGAAATCTAAAAAATAGACAATTCAGTCATCCAAAGGTGAAACTCAATTGTGTAAAAAACCAGCTTTCTTTCATGTGAAGGTTCTCATATATTCTTATTGAGGGTTCACAACCCTTCCCTTAAGATAAAGGGTGAAGAATGGATTCAAAATCCTTCCAAAAACCCTATAAATACCTCCTTAAAATGAAAAGAAAAAGGGTTGAAAAAAAAATAGTTATCCTAGATACCTTTTTATTTTAAAAATAGGCCCTTATGGCCTTATTTAGTTGTTTTTTGTTTTATATTTATATTTATAAGCATAATAAAGAGATTTAGAATACTTAACAAATGATATTGCATTACCACTTTGTTGCTCTATTTTCCATTTAGTGTTGTTATTTCCAAAGTTTTTTGATGTTTTGATACTTGTTTGTTATTGCTTTAAGTTTGTTTTTGATATATAATATTGTTTTAGTGTTTTTTTTTTTTTTACCTAGCTTATGTATGTTAATACAAGGATGTTTACCTTAGCTTTTTTATGCATGTTCATGCACAAAATAGGTTCAAAAGGCCAATTTTGAATCCATGTTGCATGAACATATAGGTTGTGTTAAGTTATTGTTGTTTTGGAATTTGGTATCTCAAGCTTGATTCTAGTATTTTTGATGTTTTTTGCTAGTGTTTTTTTATTCAAATATGTTTGTGTATGTTAGTGTAACACGTTAGATAAATAAAACATATTTTAGAAGCAAAAAATATTAGTTTTGAAGGTTTAATAGTAGTAGCATTTTAGGCATGTTTGTTGGGTTTGTTGGTTAGGCAATGTTCTTCTTGCTCTTATAAAAAACATTGCCTTAATTACATGATTTGAACCAATCTTGATCCATTTCTTTGCCCAGAATTATTCATTGGACTTGATTTGTCAATAATCTATGATTCATTTACACCAATAACATGATTCAATAAGTTTAAATTCTAACATTTGATTTTTATACTAAAACCTAGTTTTGGCTAATCATATTGATTCGTTGGAAGTTAAAGTAAATTGATAACATGTTCAAGCTTTTGAATTAATTTTGACCAAATCATGATAGAGATTTACTTTGATTCCTTTATCAGTGGTGTCATATCAATAGTATTTTTTTAAAAAAACCTTATTTTGCATGCTATGATACTAAAATACCTTATTTTGCACGTTATGATACTATAATTCAATTACCTTTTCTAATTTTCTATAATAATCAACTTTAAATTCATTAGAAGTCGATCCCTTAACACAAAGCCTATTGTTATATATCTTTCTACTCTGCCTATATTCTTCTGTATGAAATATGTATCCATGAATAAAATACTCGTTATAACACTTCACTTTTCTTTCGGAATCTAGACTTAATAAAAATAAAGTAACACTATCATTCTTTTCTAATTTATAAACCTGATATATGAAGTACAAAAACAATACTTCCATGTATTCTAAATTATATGAAAAATTATTTATTTTATAATTGAAAGATTTATAATCCAGCTAATTATAAATTTTGGAACAGTAAATATTAATAATGTTATTTATAAAATATTCAATAATATATTAATTTATAATATTATATAAGCTAAATTATTTATTAATAATAAAGTTTAAGCAACAAAAATTATATTTCATTTGTTAAATAACATATAATTAATTATGTGTTTGTGTTAATTTTATTTTAGGTAAGTATCTTTCCCTGACAGTAGAAAATCTCTTTCTTTTCTCTCTTTTTACACAAGCGGTGCCACCGATGGAGACTGAAAAACAAAAGACACACACAACAAGTTTTGGTTTCCTTCTTTGTTCTCACTAGGGGATCTTTTTTTCCAGCCCTCTATTAGCCTATTAATGGTGTTCGCTATAGTCAATGGCTAGTGGAGAGGTATGTTGGCCAACGATTGAGGTTGAAAGGGGCAGCGGTTATTGGTCGTGAACTGGAGTTGCTTGGCGGCACATGACTAGGCTACTGCGGAGGCTATTTTTATCGAGATAAAAGGTGTCTTTTCATGATTTAAAGCTGTAACTGGTGGTGAAAGAGGCTGGGGTGATTTGGTAAATGGGGGTTGGCCTTTTATGGTGGCCAAGGCTATCGTGGCTCACGGCATAGAGTTGTTGGTTTTCTGTGTTTAGTTGTCGGTGGGTCTGTTGTGGGTCTTGAGAGGAGACGACCGATTGGCGGCTAAATTAAGGTTTTGTTGATGAAGGTGTTGGTTAGGCTGCTGGTGGGTTGACCATGGGCTGCTGGTGGCTAGTTGAAGGAGATGAAGAAGCTGAAATGGTGGAGGGGGGTTTCGACTGGAAAAGTGAGTGGCGGCTAGTGTATAGAAAATAGGTCAAGGATTTTTTTAGTGGCTCCTCTCTTTTTTGTGTGTGATATAATCACATGTTTATACATAAATAAGTTTGTTATTTTTAATTGTGCGGTGTCGGTGATCAAGTAACTCAAACAAAATTTGATCCCTTAACTTCTTTCTTTTCACTTTTAGTCCTTTGTTTATATATATAAATATATGTATGTATGTATGTATGTGAAAAGAACAACTTTAATGTCGATTTAAAAAATACGTTACCAACTGAACACGTAGATAAAAAGGCTACAAGTGATGTAAAGACATGAAAAACATGTTTTTATGGGGTTTTTTTTTTATGGTTTTTCGCTATTTTTTATTTGTTTTCAATTTTTTTTCAAAATAAAATTAAAAATTAAATAGCAACATAAACCGCAAACGAGATACGTTGCATCCGAAGATTTTTAGTACATAAAGTATAATAAACGTCATTTTACAAAAGTTGAGGTGGTTGAGCCAAGAAAATATGGTTAATTTATGTAAAGGTTTCCTCGGGATGGTCATCGTTTTTTTAAACAAAACGTATGAGATGAGGCAAGCAGCGCGGCAATGGCCACTTAAGTTTGTCTTTTCTATTGTGTTAGTTGTTATTGTTATTATAAATGATTTATATGTATATAATAAATAAAAATTAAGTTATTTTAATTTTTATAAAATTTAAATTTAAAACACAATTATATTTTAAAATTTATTTAACTAACTAAAAAAATTTCTAGAAAAAATAAAAGCTACTACAATACAATTAATAGTCTTCAACTTCCAAAATAAATATTGTGAAATTATATAAAATATTTACAAGTTTAAATTTTAACAAGAATTTTTTTATATTTAAGAGAATAATACAAAATTAATTTTATTTTACCCAAGATGATATCAACATTTTTAAAACTAATAATTTAACATCAAGGAAAATTTTAAAATATTAAAGATATTTTGACCCTTTTTTTGTAATACCTTCAAATTGAAATTTTTTTCTTATAATTTCATAAACTCTAGGGAGTTCCGTTACTCTATTTACCCCTTCTAAAATCTAATGGATACTTCCATTGTATAATTAAAATATTTTAACATAAAAAAGTAATTAAGGAGGTTTTTTCTTCTCTTTAAATCTTTGAATTTTAACCTTAATTCTAGCCTTTAAAGAATTTTTTTAATATATATATATATATATAGTAGGAGTATCAAGCTTTGAGACGTAATCTTAGAAGAAGTCTTCAGAAACTATTATTGTTTTAATAGTGGTTGGCGGGTCATATGCATGTGCGTGTTGATCTGACGCTATTGAATTTCCCCCCCAATAATTTTGTCATGTGTAATATTCATCGAAAATAGATTAATTAATTATGCGCTTGCTAGATAAAGCCAAGTTATTCTGTAGTAGATTAGTCGTTAAATTAGTTCTCGATTAGAACTTGTCAACTCTTTTCCGATTAGTCGTTAAATTAGTTCTAATTGTCAACTCTTTTCCTTCCTCGCAGATTATTTGTTCTATTAATTAAGAGGGAAACACTTTCGTTTGTCCTTAATTTCTCAGAGGCACTGGGATTGCTTTCTATGACCGTACTTGTATTTGTTTGAATTTTTTCTACAACAAGAACCAAATTCCATGATAAACCGGCCACATTCGAGTAATCTACTCATGGTAAAATAATTTTTTTATATTTTGTCTCTCTTTGTGTCTAGTCACTAAGAAAAATTTCACTGCGAGTTAAAACAACTCGATTAAACATGGAAACATCCAATCCAACATTTAAGTAGTGTCTTTTGATTCAATTTATTTGAAAGAACCTATAAACTTTAATTCCAACATAAATAGGATGGAATCAATCAAACTGTTCTTAGTGAATGTATAATCTATATATATAGAACAGTCTGCATTTTCTTCTCCTCCTTTATAAGCAAAAACAATATAATTTCATGACAATGCAACGAGTACAAGGACACCATTTCTTGGACTTACCTGCCTTCATTTTATTGTAATTGAGATTTGATAGCCATGATAATTCCACATTATGATGACTAAGACAGGGTTAATTGAATTTAATTAATTACCTAGTGATATGAGCAATGAAGGATTCCATCTCCATACGAGAAACTCCACCTTCAGCCACGGATCCTCGCACGGACTCCCCCATTTCTGTTGCTCTCTTTCTCATCTCATCACCTTCTGTTGATGCCATTAGCCTATTCACAGCACTTCCAACAATCTTTGATGTTACAATCTCATCTCGTCGCGCCCAATCCTTAACGGCAATTCCAATCTTGAGGACTTCTGTTATTAGGACTGTGTTTCTTGGTTGATCCGAGTGCATAGGCCAAGCTGCAATTGGCACTCCCATGCTAATGCTTTCCATGCAAGAATTCCATCCACAATGACTCATAAACCCTCCTGTTGCCGGGTGAGCTAAAATCTCTAGTTGGGGTGCCCAGTCTCTCACCACTAGTCCTATCCCATCCACTGAATTCTCATACCCTTTTGGCAGTTCAGCTCTTGTCCCTTCTCCAGTGAAAACATCTCCTTTATCACCATCTCTTAGAACCCATATGAACTTTTTCTTGCTTTCTCTCAACCCAATTGCAAGCTCCTTGATTTGTTCATCATCGAAGGTGGTCGTCGTCCCAAACGACACGTAAATTACCGTGTTTTTTGCTTGTTTATCAAGCCACTCCAAGCAAAAATGCTGTTTTTTTGAGCTTTCTGGTATTGTCACAGGATTGAAAGGCCCTAGTGCCCAATGCTTAATGCCTTCCTTAATTGTTTCTTTCTCAAGAAAATCCAAATAAGCAGGTTCTACCAATTTGCAAGTGTTGTAAACACAGCCAGTGTTAAACCTTTGGTACTTACTATAATGACAATCAACGAAATCCGCAAACTCATCGCTAAAACACCCTTCTAGAGAAGGAGTATCCCGTGGAAACAACTCATTTTCCCCTATAACCATCCCTTCTCGTTCCCATTCATACAAGGAAGTAGCAAAAGCAGAGACACTATGGAAAGTGTAAGACTAGGGATTCGAGAGGAAACGAGCTTCTTCAATCACAGACCCCATTAAAGAGTCATGAATTACAATAACCTTTCTTGCTTTGCAAGAAAGTGCTCGTAAAAGCATAGAAACAGGCTCGGTAAGTTGAGATGAGGCGTTGAAGACTGGTTGTAAGTGAGAAGGGAATTTGATTTTGGCTTTTGGATTGGGCGGTGGACAATGAAATGGAGGGATTTCGATATCATGGAAATGGATATTTGCAGCGGCGTTTGGGTCCCAACCGTGTACGCGCTGCTTGGCCTGACGATTGTGGGTGGTGGCGCCAACGTAGTGGACCGGGATGTTGTGGGATAGGATGAGCCTAGAGAGTTGGAGGAGCTGGTTAAGATGGCCTTGTGCTGGAAGGGGCACCATGACCACAACAACTTGTGCTTGTTTTGTGAGGTCATTTATGCCGTGGCTTGGTGGGTCTTGTTGGTTAGCCATAGGGTGGAAGATGTATGAAATGGCTCTGGGTATAGATTTTATGTGTTTCGTATGATGCTGTTGTGTTAGGGGATGGCTTTTATAAAGAGACTATGGTGGTTGTGATAATGAGTAGAATATGAAATTGATAATGCTGTGTTTGTCGTCAATAGAAGTTGTCAAAGTATTTGAGATTGATAACCATGGGAGAAACGTGCTTTTGTGTATGAAAAATGAAAGTTGCAATAGCCTTAAATGCAATTGGATAATATATAGAAGTGCTTTTCTGTATGAAAAATGAAAGTAGCAATAGCCTTAAATGTTTAGAAAACTGCATATATTCATTGTTTAGAAAACGTTGTTCGTATGCGCCTCGAATCTCTAATTAATTAACCAATGTGCTATATTGGTAAGGCTATACTTGTAGTTAGAGAGGTATTAAATACCTTGTAAGCCTAGCTAGATGATGGATTCTTGCCAGGATAGAGGCCATAAATGAAAACTGTGTTTACTTTAGGTATGTGAACAATTTCTGGTTAACAACAATACTCTGGACAAAGTCTCATGGTCATTGACCTTTCCTTGTTTTTCATTTTTTTTTTTTACCTCTAGAAAGTTAGTGCCTATTTCATTAAATTAATCAGTCGCAATGTCCATCTACCGGCATCTATCTATACAATGCTTGCAAAACAAGAAAACTGGACCAAAGACCAAGTAAACTAACAAACAAATGAAGTGGCATTTGCTCTACAATATTCTTGATGATGTTGTCTCTTTGGAGTATTGCATTAAATTAATCCGTCGCAATGTCCATCTACCGGCATCTATCTATACAATGCTTGCAAAACAAGAAGACTGGACCAAAGACCAAGAAAACTAACAAACAAATGAAGTGGCATTTGCTCTGCAATGATCTTGATAATGTTGTCTCTTTGGAAAACAACACTATGCCTATATGTACTTGTTTTGAATAACGATAAAAGCTGCAGGCCTTGTCTAATAATCCTTTCATGTAGCTATTAGAGCCGAATTGATGCAACCAGTGAATGAGTGTGAATTGATGTTCCTCATCTTATGCAACGACACCAATTTTCTAATTCCTAACTCTGATCTTTCTTCGCTGTCTATTATTTTCCCAGTTGTCATCAACTTGATGACTGCTCAGTACTGCAAGGCACTAAACACTGTTTAATCAGAGATGAAGGGGAGAACCCATTTTCATGGTTAAAAAACTAAAATTCATAATTTATAATGAATAAGAGAAGGAAAGTTGAAAATACCTTGTGTGTTTTAGTGTTCTAAACACGAAGCATTTTCAACTTTCCTTCTCTCTCTCTCTCTCTCTCTCTCTCTCTATATATATATATATATATATATATATATAAAGGATAACAAATCCCTTTCGATCTCGGAATCATTCTCGTATTATAATCATTTTCATATGTTAACAATTTTCTCCTTATTCTAACATTCAGTTTACTAACGAGGTACTCCTCTTTAAATAAAATCTTATCGAGTGTAAATACCTAGTAATTTTATGAACTTAATTTGCAAATATTTTCAACTTAAAAAAATGATGAATATATCAGTGAACTTAATTCACAAATATGTCAGTGATATATTCTTCACTTTTATAATAGATGATCTCAATCATTATAATTTTTGTAAAATCTCTTAAAAATTAGAACTTTACATTAATATGTTTTCTCTACCATATAGAATTAAATTTTTAAAGAGTTTAATTATTGGGTTGTTGTCACAAGAAATTAATTATTATATGCCCTTGTGTCTTGAAATTAAGTTCCTTAATAATTTTCTTCATCCATATAGCTTGGAATGAACATGAATTTTGTATTAAAAAAAGAATCAAATTTTGTAGTTGATAAAGTGACAAATAACTACTTCTTTAAAGATCATAAAATAGACGTTGAATCAAGCATAAATACCTAACTTGAAGTGTTTTTCTATTAACTTAATCTCTTATATTATTCATGATAAATAAAACTAATCAAGTTTGAATTTTCTCTCTTTTTATAGAATAAACCAATGCATATATAGTGACTTTTAGATACCAAAGTATCCTTTTAATAGTCAGAACATGTATCTTTGTTGGTTTCTTAATATATATACTGATAAGATTTACTGAATATATTATGCCTATTGTTACATATATTAAACTTTCTACAATCTTCTTGTAAAGAATGGTATCATCCTCTTCCATCTATAATCTTTACCTATTGTCAAATCAAACTCAGTTAGTATATTCCCTAAATTATAATTCTTTATTTAAAGCTTATCTAGAACTTCTTAAATATATTTCTTTGAAGAAATAAAAATTCCAGTAATAGATTGAACCACTTTAGAACAAAAAAAAATAATGTAATTTTTTAATATTAGATATATCAAATTTAGTCATTATGAACCTTTTAAAATTTTCAAATATTACTCTTTCATTTTCAGTGTAAATTAAATTATCTATATATAAACATACAAAAAGTATTTTTTATCCGTCTTTAATTTTAATATAAAAAAATATAGTTAAATGGATATTTTTTAAAAACTTCCTTAAAAAAATAAGCTTTTATATGACTCATATAGAGTTTTTTTTTTTTTTTACTTATATACCTTGCTCATCCCCTAATTTCACATCATTAGAAGATTGATAAACAAATACTTGTTATTATAGATCTTTGTATAAAAAAACTGATTTTATATCTAAAGCAATAATCAATCTAATTATGTCATTTCTTATAATTTAAGCAAAAACTTTTTTGTAACTAGTAATATATGCTTGCATATAACCTTTGGTTATTAGACATGTTTTATACTTGTTGATTTTGTTATTTTTTTTTTAACTTTATCTTGAACACTTATTTTATGTAAATGGTCTTTTGTCCTTTTGGATACTCCATTAACTTTTAAGTATTGTTTCTTTTAATGAAATTAATGCAATTATTCATAGCCTTTTTCCACTTTAATTATTTTACAACATCTTCAAAAGCTACTAAATTACAATGTGAGAATATAACAAAACAAGTAAACGGCCTTCTTTTAACACGCTATGATATTATTTGTTAAAAAATAAGACACATATAAAGTATTTTGCATTTTAATCTCCCTTCTCTTATTCATCATCATTAAATTATGCAGACATGTCTCTTATATATATAATGAGATTATAAGGTAAAAATACAAACCCTTTTTATATAGGAACTCTTCTCATATTAGAATTTACTTATTGAGTAATGTTAATTTCACTAAAAAAACCTTTCCATATGATGACTACTAGAAAAATCCACCCATTAGACTTATTGGATCCACTCATTCTATTGAATAAGATATTTATGGATTTTTTTTCTTGTATACGATTAACACCTTTCTTTCTATTTTGACTCATTCAAACATGATTTAATAAATAATGCACTGACCATAAATTGGTTTCCCAAAAGCATTTCATTTGGTTCCTTTACATTACTTACTTTTTAATCATAATTATTATACAATGAATGGTTAGTATCATGCCACAAAGAAATGAAAACAATTGAGATAAAGAAGACATGTCTTATTTGTCAATTTCATTCATTTTGACAGAATAAAAATTCACTCTAAAATTATCTTAAAAATATATTTATTTTTATATTTTTATCTTTGTTCTTACAACAAAATATTTTTACATCACTTCTATCCTATAACACCAAACAAAAACAACCTTAAGGTCGTGGACCAAGTCAACTATTTTGTTTTTAATTAGATGTATAGACAAATAGTAAGCTTCAGGGTGGTCTAATTTAACATAACTAATTAGAATTGTATGAGACCAACATTTCAAACATTGATTTAAAAGGCACTAATTTAATCATTTTTTGCTTTAGATGACATTAAATCATAAAGTGGATGCTTGATTTAGAGGACATGTTGAAATAATAAGATTATTCTTAATATTAGTCTCACGTGTTCTTTTAGTTAATTTTACATATTTTTAATTTTTTTATTTTATTTTTTATTAAAAAAATAAAAACATTAAAAAAATATAATTAAATTTTATTTTTTCTATAACTTAACATTTTAAATTTTAAATTAAAAAATAATGAGAAAAGACTGTTAAAATTAACTTATGCTGATCAATTTTTTGAATTTTATAGAGGTTAATAAATGTAACAATTGGAGTGAATTTAAGCTTTATTTGTTTTCCTCTTCTTGATTACTAAGATTGAATGTATAATGTAATTAAAGAGATGCTTTTTTCTACGGATTAAAGCATAAAAATGTTTTTGTACTATATTAATTGGTATTTTATGTCCTTATAATTTTTTTATTATTATTTTATATCATTTTACACATGTATGTGACTCTTCTTTGTATCTTTGGATTAAAAATTAAAGAAAAAAAATATGGCACCTTTTTTTTTCAAATTTCTCTTTGTATGTTTTTTCTTTTCATTTCCTTTTTTCCACGTTTCTTCTTCTCCCTTATATTTCTCCTATCTTTCTTCCCTCTCTCTTCACCTTACATGACTACCAGATTCTTCGTGACTCTATAACCACTACACCCTTACTAGCCAATGTTTCATTGCTCTCTTCAGCATCATAATTTTTATTCCTTTAAATAAAAACAAGTTTGGAATGACATTTGTTGAAAGTATAAACTTGACTTGTTATATGTGTAACCATTGCCAGAAGTTATCAAAACTTACAAGTAGCTCACCTATAAGAAGGAGACAACCACTAATATTGAAGAATGTAACAATCATTAATGAAGGAGGTGAAGTAGGTACAATAAAAGTTGAAATAAAAAGAAAATAAAAAGTATTATAAGCAATGACATTTTTGGTGTCATTATTTTCCTATAAATATGCATGTAATTCGAGTATTTAGATGTGAGGAGTGACCAAGAAAATAAAGAAGAGTTAAAGAGAAAGAGAGGTTGTGAGGGAGTTGTAATCTTGTGTGTGTTTGAAATAATTCTAAATTTAGTTTTTGTTTGTGTAAATTTTACTCCTTTGAAGGTGCACCACTAGCAACCTCAATTACTCATTTCATCCAATAGTGGTATTAGAACCTAAGAATAAAAAATAGAATGTGTTCTTGATTTTTATTTATAAATCAAAGTGTTCAAAAATATTTTTTGAATAAACTATTGAAAAGTACTCAAAGGGACAATCATAACAAATGAAATATCAACCCAAATGAAGGTAAGATAAGCTTTCAAAAGCTTACCAAAGTTTTTTTAAAAAAAAATTGTCATTGGAAAAGACAACTAGTACAAATTTTAAGAAATTACAAAAAACTCTAAAAGATTTATAAATTTTATAACAACCTTTAAAGTTTTTGAAATGTGTAAAACAACCCAAAACCTTTCATAAATTTCAGAACAAAACCCTAAAGTTTCTAAAATTTCAAAAGTAACCCTAAAATTTCTAAAAATTACAGAACAATTCTACCTAACAAAATAAACTCTTCTAGACTCATTGACAAAGTCTTTTTTTTTTTTTCAAAACTTCATTTATAAAGACTTGTTTTAATAAAGTTAACCAATAGCACACGAGACCACACAAGAGCTCATCTTGAAATTGATAAAAGAGAATTATGACAATTGATGCAGAGGCCTACTAGGTTTTCAAGATGTATTGGATATCATGGAAAATAGTTTCAAAGATGTATTATTTAAGGAAGTTAAAGTATCCTTATCTGATGATTAAAAACAATCCTATATTTTGATAAAAGAACTTATTCATTGAATTTGATGACAAAGTTCAATGAGAGATATCATTAGGTGATATTTCTAAAGTCCTAGTTTGAGAGATAAGAAATGTTCTAATCAAGCAGAAGGATGGAGATCATGTTTTCATCTCTAATGTCTATTATTTCCATAAATAAAGACAAATATATCCGGTCTTCAATACTTAATGGAGAAGGTTATCAAATCAAATTAAAGGATATGTAATTGACACTTGCAGATACTTATGGGAAGTTGATTACTCGAGTGAAGATGGAGAAGAATAGGATGCGTGCACTCACTATTCATGTAATATACCAAAGTGTAGAAGAAGCATTATTAATGATAAAGATTGGTTATGACATCTCAGTTATGAACAACTTAATTTAAAAAGTCTAAAATAATTTGAAAGCAAGAAGACAATGAAAGGTTTTCCAAACATTCATCATCCAAATAAGCTTTATAAAATATGCTTTCCTAATAAGTTGCACCTAAAAAAATTTAAAAATAAAGCTTCAAGTTAGTGCACACTGATATATGTGGTCCATTAAATATAAAATTAAATTGAAGAAAGTAATATTTCATCATTTTCATTAACAACTATAATAAAAGAACTTCGGTGTGTTTTTTGAAAAGGAAATTAAAGGTATTTTATAACTTCAAAAAGTTTAAAGCCTTTGTTAAAACAATAGTGGCTACCAAATCAAATTGTTTTAATCATATCAAGGTGATGAATGCAAAGTAAGAAAATTTAAAGAATTCCTGAAGTAAAGAGGAATTAAGCATATGTATACTCCAACCTACACTTCTCAACTAAATGATGTTGCTAAGAGAAAGAATCACACACTTCATAACATGGCTGAAATCATGTTAAAGGAAAAGTCATTGCCCAAATGTTTTTGGGATGAAGCAATTTCATGTAAAGCTTATCTATTCAATAAATATCCCATGGAAGTTTAAATAATAAAATTTTATATGAAGTGTAGAGCACTCATTAAGCCAAGTATGAGTCATCTTTAAGTTTTTAGATGCATTGCATACGCTAAAAATCCAAGTGTGAAAAGAGCTAAACTTTAAGATAAAAGGGATATTTTTTTCTTTATTCAATATGGTGATAGAATAATGTGATTCATGTTGTACAATCTCAACATTAATAAAGTGTTATATAACAAAGATGTTATTTTTAAGAAAAAAATAAATTAGAAAGAGAGGATCACACTAAATCTTCTAGAAATACAGAATTAACTATTAAAGAAGAGATACTAACTCAATTAATAGAAGAAGAACCAAAAGGAGTTCACCCTTCAATACAAATACATAAGACTCCACACTTAGCACTAAAAGAACTTTTTTACAAGAGACCAAGAAGGGTTTAAAACTTGGAATAATCTAATAAGGATACAAAACTTATACAGGGTGATGAGTATAGTTTATTTTATCTATAGACGAGTTATAACCGAGTTAGTTTTTAAGAAGTTAACAAATAAGAAAAATAAAAGAGTGCAATGAATGAAGAAATTAGATCTGTTAAAAAGAACAACGCATGGAAGTTGACTACTCTTCTAAAAACACACAAGACTATTAAATTCAAGTAGGTTTACAAGATAAATAAGAATGCTTAAAAAGAAGTTTAAAGGTATAAGGTTAGGCTTGTCATAAAAGGGTGGAAAAAAAAACACTTACCATAATGAAGTATTTTCGCTAGTTTCCATTTTTAAGGCTAATAGGTTATTGATTTCACTAGTTGCACCTTACAAATGAAAAATTTACCAAATATTCTTGAAATTAAAATATCTAATTGGAGTCTTTAAAGAAAAAATTAATATTAATCAATCATCTGGATATATGAAAAAAGGCTATAAAAATATGTTGTAAAAGCTAAAGAAAGCCTTATATTGGTTAAAGCAAGCTCCGCATACATGAAATACTAGGATTGATGATTATTTCATGAAAAATGATTTTGAAAAGTGTCCTATAAATATGCAATATATATGAAGAGGAAGTCAAATAAAAGCATTATGATTGGTTGCTTATATATTGATGATTTAATATTCATTAGCAACAATCCAGATATGTTTGGTGCTTTTGAGAAAAGCATGGTCAATGAATTTAAGATGTCAAATATAGGCCAAATAGCTCATTTCCTTAACAGAAAAGTTCTATAAACCAAAAATAGAAAAATCTCCATCTCCCAATATAACTATACAAAAGAGATTACAAAGAAGTTTGAAAAGGAAAAGTATAACTTTTTGACAACTTCAGAAATAAGATTAGATTTTAAAAATAATGTGAAAAGAGATATAGATCCTATAAAGTTAGGCTAATTAACAGATACATGAAGACCCTTAACAAATCTCATTTAATAAAATTAAAAGGATTCTTTAGTTTATAAAATGTTCTCTTTATAATAGCTTGTTCTACACACAAAGTGAAGATTTCAAGCTTATTAGCTATTTTGATACTGAGTTCAGACATGACTTGGATAAAAGAAAAGGCGTAACTAGGTTCACATTCTTCATGGAAGACATGCCATTTACTTAGTTCTTTATACTATTATTCTATAAATTTGACTATGTTATTGCTAGATCAGTTACATGTCATGGTAAACAGTTGAGGAACGTATTAAAGTTTTTCAAAAATTCCACAAGAAAATCTTATATAATTATACATAGATAATCATTATGTGATTGCTTTAGAAAAGAACCCAGCATACTATAAAAGAAGCAAACACATTGACACTCAATAACATTTCATCAAATAACATATAAAAAATAAAGAAATTGAGTAGGTATCTTGCATAACTTATGATCAACTTACTGACATATTCATAAAGTCATTCAAGTATAATGTGTTTATAAGAATATAAAACATATTTGGAATGATAAAGTCAAAAGAGTCAAGTTTAAAGGGGATATTAAAAGTATAAACTTTACTTTCTAAACATGTGATTATTGTCCAAAATTCATCAAAATACACTAGCAGTTTACTTAAAAGAAAAAGACAGCCACTAATATTAAAGAATGCAGGGGCCATTAACAAAAAAGGTGGAGAAAATTAGAAACTAGAAGTGTATGTAATGGCCACAACACATCCATAAATATCATTAAGTCATTCCTTGTTATCTTTAAATTGTCAAAATGGAATATATATAAAGTTCTCAAAAAGTGTTTAATGTCATAAATTTCTATTGTTTAGCCCAATAACTTATACATGTAAATCATTATTTATATTTTGATCTATATACCTCATCGATTGAAATATTGTGACATGCTAACCAAAATAATTTTCAACATTATAGGAGTTGACACATAAATCTTATATGCATTGCTTTATTAGACATGTTATCTATAGTTTAAACATATTAATTTTGTTATGAATGTTAGTAGAAGGAAACCTTGGCTATTTGATTTGAAATTTCTATTACAAGATACTAATGTAAAAATCTTATTAGGAGTTAGGATGAACTTTTAACCCAAACCTATGTAGCTAGACTAACTTTGAATTTTTTTTTTTTCAAGGGATGGATGGCATTTACAAAAACATAATAATAAGTCACCTACTAACGCCTAGTTTCTATCAACTAAAGCATCATTGGAAATTTGGGTCATGTTTTTTTCCTCAAAAAAATTCATTTTCAACCTATTTTTTTACCCAAAACACCTATAAAATACTTTATGCACCTTAACAAACTCATTCGTACCCTCAAATAACCTTAAAACACCTAAAAATCTAAAATTATCCCAAAATAAATAAATAAATAAAAATTTAAGCTCAAATCTACATCTCAGATGATGGTAAGGCCAAAGAATACCTAGGTAGAACTCTTCTCATCAAGTAAAATTTGTTAACACCAAAATGGATCTTTTTCATAGCTGGAACTGGTATCAATCGAGACTTTCTCTTTCTACAACTGGAATCTAATTGTTTCTCTCTCTCTTCTCAAACTAGAATTGAAAGGAAAAAAAAACGTAGAGAAGAAGTTTTGTACATAATTACGTTTTTAAAATATTAAGGGATCAAAAGTTATCATTTCAAAAGTAAGAGAATCAAAGTGAACTTTTCACCCCATTTCTAAACTTATAACTCATTTTCTCCTTGTTTTACACTTTGGTCCCCTCAATTTCAATTTTTTTCCTTAATTGGTCATGAATTTGGGTATAAAAGGATGCAATTGAAGTGAAACCAAATTTATAGACTAAGAAAAAGAAATATCATTGTGAATTGTTAGAATGAAAACACCATAAGGTTTAAAGTTCTCTATAATAATAAATAATGATTGTGGAGTTGATGATAATTATAATATTAAAATAAAATGTGGTGAGTTAAGAAGGAAAAATGAAAATACGATGATAATGGTGATCGTAATTACGAAAATGTAGGGGTAATAGTGGTAAAATGATAATTATGGTGATATGATAGTTATAATAATAATATTATGTATATAAAAGATCAAATTATAAAAATAAAATCTTTTTTTTATTTTTTGTCTTTAAAAAACTATTTCAGTTTTTTAAAATTGTTTAGAAAAGAGTCGTGGTATTTCAACCAGCACGTCGCGGGGGTGCGCAGGCTCCGTGATGTCGTGTAGCGACGGCGGAGGCTCTTGTCATGCCTTTTGTGTGAGGTGTTATGTATTGAAAAGGGTTTTGGATTTAATCATAAAATTATGACTAATGTTTAGGAGTCACCACCTAGTATTATAATCACTAGGAACCTATGATCTGTGAGAGTCTGGGTAAGGAACTGGTTGTGCAAGAAAAAAACACATCACCCCTAGTACACCCAATCTAAAGTAAGTTGCATTATTGTTTGATTGTTTTTTTCTAAATCGGTTTATATTCGTTGATCTTTTATAAGGCTCAAGGTAGATATCTCTAAGAGAGTCTTTACCTTATCGGGTTAAATCCATTCTAAAGTCTGAATTTTAGTATCTTATTTTTACACCTTGTATCTTTAATACATGAGGGTATACTTTATCGTGTGATTTTACACCCCGCAAATATTAAAGTCTACATTTGGATCCTAAAAAAAATATTGGAAAAATATTTTTGACATGATGACCAAATCCTAATAGATAATCATAAAGTAGTTACGATATCTATTTTTTTATTTTTTAACATGAAAAGGATGCAATTTTTGTTTTTTCTCATGAAAAATATGCTTGGAAAAATTTTAGAATTTGGCCATATGCAACGATTTTTTTTTTTAAAGGAAGATTGATTTCAAAGTTTTTTTAGATATCTTTTAGAAAATGTTTTGAATTTTTGTTTTTGTTTTTTTTGAAATATTTCTCAGAAAACCAAGTATTTTAATATCGAATTTGTATTTTACAGTGTAAATATACAACCCAATATCATGCAAAAGTAGAAAATATGCAAGAAAATCCCAATTTTTTTCAAATGATTTTTGAAATTTTTTGGATTTTTTTTAAATGAGGGCCGAGCCGGATCTAGCCTTTAGGCTAGGCCAAAACTAGCTCGACCTTACACAGGCGAAGAATTATTTTTTGCATGCAGGGTGATATAGATGGGGGAATAAGGAGGAAGAGAAGTAGAGAAAAAAAGGAAAGCCACCTAGGCTTGGGAGGAGCAGTCGGTCTAGGTAGTTGCCCTAAAACTGGTGGTGGTGTTTGTTAAAGAGTCGGTGCTACTGCTGTCGATATTGAAGAAGGAAGAAAGCGAAAATAGTGGTGATAACGGGCTGCTGCCGTTGGGGAGGGAGAAGGAGAAGCTTTCAGTGGAGAGGGATAAGTATGGTGGAGAGAGTGGTAGACGAACTGGTGGCAACGTGGCTTGGAGGTTGGAACGGTGGAGAGAGAGAGAAAAAAAAAATTGTAGAAACCAAGGGTGAAAAGGCTGGTTTTTGCCTTATTTTGTACCCGAGTTTCTCCTCCTGTAGGCTATGAAATCCATCTCTATTTATAGGTGGTGAAAGAGGGCGATCTTGTCTACACTAGAGAAAAATTTCAGCTCTTGATTATGTTGGAAATAATCCTAACTGTTGGCTT
>NW_011501077.1:0-1151 GCF_000495115.2 Populus euphratica
ATAAGTTATAATAACGAATGCCTGATAACATTTACAAGTATTGTTATTATTCAAATATGATAACTAATGTAATCATGTTAACAATTCATAATCCAATTGGAACCTTCTTTGTGTATGATTTCTAGTTGAGTAATAAAAATAGTTTATACTATACTTATTTGAAATACCATTAGTGGATCCTCTAACCTTGGCATTTGTTTTTATCATTGTTTAATCCTCACATTAATCTTACAATCTCAAAGTCCTCTTTAACTTATTATTATTATTATTATTATTATTATTGTTATTATTATTATTATTATTACTACTTTTAGTATTACTATTATTATTGTAATTGTGTTGTTGTTATTGCTATTTATAACTTATATAATTAATTTTCTTGTGGTTCGACCTCAATCTTGCCAGGTTATTTATTACTTCGACACTCCTGCACTTAGGAGAAGACATCAATCTTTTGGTCATGTCAGAAGCCTTTTTGTATATATACTCTATGTTCACAAGAAAAAAATTATATTTTTTCAATGTTGGATTTGAAACTTTTTAGTATATATACTCTATGTTCGAAAAAAAAGTTATTTTTTTAATGTGAAATTTAAAGCCCTTTGGTATATGACACGACTAAAAGATTGATGTCTTTTTCCAAGTGTAGGAGTGTCAAAGTAATAAATAACCTGGCAAGACCGGGGTTGAACCACAGGGAGGTTAATTGTACAAATTATAAATAATTATAAACAACAACAACAATAACAACAATAATATTAGTAGCAATAATAATAATAATAATAATAATAATAATACTAGTAATAATAACAACAACGATAATAACAATAATAACAATAATAATCATAATAATCATAATAATAATAATAATAATAATAATAATAGTACTAATAGTAGTAGTAGTAGTAATAGTAGTAATAATAATAAAAAAGAAAAAGAAAAAGAAGGAGAAGAAGAAGAAAACGATGATGAGAACTTTGAGATGGAATATTAACGTCAGGATTAAACAATGATAATAACAAATGTCAAGGTTAGAGGATCCACTAATGGTATGTCAAACAAGTATAGTATAAACTCTTATTATTCAATTGGAAACCACACACAAAAGAGGTTCCAATCAGATTATAGGTTGTTAACATGATTACATTAGT
>NW_011501077.1:2112-5506 GCF_000495115.2 Populus euphratica
AATTTTGACTTGAAAATGGCCTTTTTAGATCTTGAGTTCCATATTAAAGTTATAGGCCTATTTCTTACCTTTCCATCCATATAAAGTGGACCTAAATCTGAGATTTATAGCTCCAGATATGACCCAATTACCGAATAGTGTTCCGGTTTGGACTGCACCGACATCTCTTTTCTAAGTTTGGCCATCTCTTTGTCCTTTCAATTTTAGTTCTTAAATTCATCAATCAATCCTTTCATTTATGTGTTAGGCCTGCATTTAAAATGAACATTTACCATAAATTAAATGTATCTTATATTATTAGATATATTATTATAAAACATGCTTTAGTTACGGAGTTATTGATACTTTAAGTGCAAAATGATGATATAAAACCTTGATAAAAATACACTTTTAAGTATCAATCAGTATATATATTTTATGTTCACAAGAAAAATGTTATGTTATTTCAATGGGGGGTTTGAAGCCTTTTCGTATATATATTCTATGTTCATAAGAAAAAACCTCTATGTTTGTAAGAAAAAAGTTATGTTTTTTCAATATGGGATTTGAAACCCTTTAACGTATATACACTATGTTCACAAGAAAAAGTGATGTTTTTTTAATGTGATATTTGAAGGCCTTTCATATATATACTCTATATTCACAAGAAATAGTGGCCATAAATCATGAATTACACGATGCACATCTCCACTAGGATGCGTCTCAAGAGTCCATAGAAGATTATCTAAAGACTCCTTACTCAGGCCATCCTTAATGAATTGTATTTTATCTTCACGGTTTATAGATACCATTCCTAAAGAACGACATTGTGTATTACAAGTCCATCTAGCACATCGATGACAGACTTCTAGTCGTTGTTTCTTTGCAAAAGTGCTTTTACTTGTTCCAGGCATATGTGAAATAAAGAAATTAGAGGACTCACCTGATAATCGGACCTTTGCTTCAATCAACCAGCGAATATCTTCAGGAATTCCATGATTCATTAACAATCTCAATCTTGCACATCTAGCATGGTAAAATTTTTTAATCGCATTCTGAGGTAGAGCAAGAAAATACTTTTTCAATTTTTTAAGATTAGTGTCCATTTTTAAATGAGAATTGGAAAAGAGATTCAAAGAATTGCACAAATATATACACAGATATCAGTTATTGTGGGAAACTGAAAGAACCAACTTAAGTCACGGAGTACCGTTATCCGTCATTTGACCGGGGTGAGAGAAACTAGCAAAAATCACTCAAAAAAAATAAATCAATCATTATATACAAGATCACCCAATTCAATAGAGTCATGTTCAACTGAAAAATTATCAAAGTAAACTTTCAGACGATATCCATTTACCTTAAAAACATTGCCATTCTTTGGATTCTCGATGTCATAGGCCCCATATGGATACACATGTTTCACAATAAAAGGACCGCTCCATCTTGATCTTAATTTTCCAGGAAATAAATGCAGTCGAGAATTATAAAGCAAGACTTTTTGACCAACATTGAATGTTTTTCTCAGTGACCAACATTGAATTATAAAGCAAGACTTTTTGACCAACATTGAATGTTTTTCTTAGTATTTTCTTGTCATGAAACTCTTTAATTCTTGCTTTATGAATTCTTGAATTTTCATATGCATCATTTCTTATTTCCTCAAGCTCATTTATTTTTCATTTTCGCAGCTGACTAGCATCATCCAGATTTGAATTGAAAGCTTTATGTTCAAGTTCCACAGGTAAGTGACAAGGTTTTCCATAGACTAGTCTATAAGGTGACATACCTAATGATGTTTTATAAGCAGTTCGATAAGCCCAAAGTGCATCTGATTAGTACTTAAAAGTGTATTTTTATCATGGTTTTATATCATCATTTTGCACTTGAAGTATCAATAACTCCTTAACCAAAGCATTAATAACTCCTTAAATAAAGCATGTTTTATAATAATATATCTAATAATATAAGATACCTTTAATTTGTGGTAAATGTTCATTTTAAATGCAGGCCTATCACATAAATGAAAGGATTGATTGATGACTTTAAGAACTTAAATTGCAAGGGCAAAAAGATGACCAAAATTAGAAAAGAGATGTCGGTGCAATCCAAACCGGAACACTGTTCGGTAATTGGGTCATACCTGGAGCTATAGATCTTAGATTTGGTCTACTTTATATGGCTGGAAAGGTAAGACATAGGCCTACAACTTTTATATGGAGCCCAAGATCTAAAAAGGTCATTTTCAAGTCCAAATTGTAGCAACAACAAAGAAGCCCGAATTTATCCTCCAACCCGAGCACTGTTCAGTATTTTGGCCATATCTGGAGTTCTAGAAGTCTAAATGAGCTGAATTGTTTACATAAGAAAGCTGAGACAATTGCCTACAACTTTGATGTTTTCAAGTGGCTCCAATTTTTACGTTATCAATGACGTTTTGGGCAGACAAGAGAAGATAAGGATTGTCACTAAGTCAAGAGTGGGCCACCCACTCATCAATTAGTCATCAAATCTATAGTTTCCAATTTTAGCCTATAAAAGGAGGCATTTGCCATGCATTTAGGCATCTTGGTTTTCAGATCAAGATCATGCTCTTGCTTTCTCTCTTTGTATTTTTTGCAATGTTTATGCTTTGCTTTCATTTCCTTTCCTTTACTTTGTTAACTCTTATCTTATTTATGTTCTTATTTTGTTTATTTATTTTTGTTTCTTTCATTATGTCTAGCTAAGTTTATTATGTCAAGGTGAAAAGGTTACACTAATGGTGTAACAATAAGTATAGTGTAAACTTAATATGGACTTTAATGTTCGATATTAACATGTTTTGTATTTGTTATCTTGTTCACTCTTTAATACCTTGCTTGTTAAATGATTAATCTTGATTTATGTTGTATAACACTTGGTACAACAAATGCTTGGCACTTTCATAGCCCATAATGTATGGTATAACCGACACCTGAGCTATGAAAGGAACTTGATTTGTTGTTAACATAAGTTATAATCATGAATGCTTAACGAGATTTACAAGTATTAGCATTAATCGAATAAGATGACTAATGTAATCATGTTAACAATCTATAATCTGATTGGAACCTCCTTTGTGTGTGGTTTCCAATTCAATAATAAGAGTTTATACTATACTTGTTTTCCAAGTGAATAATAAGAGTTTATACTATACTTGTTTGACATACCATTAGTGGAACCTCTAATCTTGACATTTGTTATTATCATTGTTTAATCCTTATATTAATATTCCATCTTAAAGTTCTCATCTTCTTCTTCTTCTTCTTCTTCTTCTTCTACTTCTTTATTATTATTATTATTATTATTATTATTACTACTACTACTACTACTACTATTACTACTACTACTACTAATACTACTACTACAATTATTATTATTATTATTATTATTA
>NW_011501077.1:5593-10631 GCF_000495115.2 Populus euphratica
TTGTTGTTGTTGTTGTTATTATTATTGTTGTTGTTATTGTTATTTTTATTGTTGTTGTATTATTTTTATTTATAATTTGTACAATTAGCCTCCCTGTGGTTCGACCCCGGTCTTGCCGGGTTATTTATTACTTCGACACTCCTGCACTTGGGAGAAGACATCAATCTTTTAGTCGTGTCAATAGACCTTGTTAAGAATAGTTACTAAGATGCGTCTCAAGAGTCACTTTAACAAAAGAGCTCATTTACTCTCTCATCCTAGTAACAACAATTTTGCACATGCTTTATGAAATAGAAAACGCAATTACTTAATTTTTTTTAATATCAACTGCTACTCTCTCCCCCTAACCAAAATAAGACATTGTCCTAAATGTTCTAAGGTAGAAAGATAGAGTATATAAGACATCACCTGAAACACTGAACACTAACAAACCTGAAACACACTTAAACAAATATAAGAAACAACAAAACACAAATATTATACTATTAATAAAATTAAAAGACACAAGTTTTTATAGACTAAGACTCAAATCGTAGTTGTGATTGTGACTCACATCTTCCCTTGGTTTTACATACAAGAATGACTTAAACGCCCTCTATGGGTTGGGGATAGGCTTCCCATTCAGTTTTCTTAAAAACCAGTAAACAGGGTCTTTTTTAGTCAGATTCCCAAAACTATATCGAGCATGTTTTTTATGGAATAGTGGCCATAAATAATGAATTGCACGATACATATCTCTACTAGGATGCATCTCAAGAGTCAATAAAAGATTATTTAAAGACATCTTACTCAGGCCATCGTTAATGAATAGTATTTTATCTTCACGGTTTACAAATATTATTTCTAAATAATGACATTGAGCATTGCAAGTCCATTTGGCACATTGATGACAGACTTTCAATCGTTTTGCATGACGTTTATTTGCAAAAGTGCTTTTACCTTTTCCAGGCATGTGAGAAATGAAAGAATTGGAAGACTCACCTAATAATCAAACCTTTGCTTCAATTAACCAGCGAATCGTTTCAGAGATTTCATGGTTCATTAACAACTCCATCTTGCATACCTAGTTCGGTAAATTTTTGTGATCGCATTTTGAGGCAAAGCAGGAAAATACTTTTTCAATTTTTCAAAAGTGGTGTCTATTTTTTAAGATCAAAGTGGAAAAGAGATGCAAAGAGAAGAGAAGGAATAAGGAATTGAACAAATATATACACAAATATTAGTTATCATAGGAAACTGAAAGAACCGACTTAAAAGTCATGGAGTACCATTATCCACCATTTAACCGGGGTAAGAGAAACTAGCAAACCAAGAGTCATAAAAAAAATAAAACACAAAAACAATATGAGAAAAATAAAATAATCAACCTTTATCTATAGCATCATTCAAAACAGTGGATTCATTTTCACTAGGAATCTTATTAAAGTAAGCTTTCAAACGATGTCCATTTATCTTAAAAACATTGTTATTCCTTGGATTCTCAGTATCAAAAGCCCTATAAGGATACATGTATTTCTCAATAAATGAACTGCTCCATCTTGATCTTAGCTCTCTAGGGAATAAATGGAATCAAGAATTACAAAATAAAACTTTTTGACCAGTATCAACTTTTTGATAATTTTCACAAGTTTTGCAGAATGCATGCATGTCCTTAAACATGGTGGGTCAATAAAATTCATTTTGAAATATTTTTGCAGATGTCTTTTTTGATGAGAAATAACTCTCACATGCTTGAGAATGACAGAGTTAAATGATACTACTTACCTCATTGTCAGGAATGCATCTTTGAAATATTTGATCAAGACAATATTTGAATAAGTTAGGGTCATCCCAATAAAAGTTCTTCACTTCATTTAAAAACTTTTCTTTGTCTTGGGTACTCCAATCAGCTGGCAAATCTCCTGAAGTAAGAAAATTGATATTTTTATCATACTAAGGTATTAGACTAAAAGAAAGTAAGGATTCGTTAGGAAAGTAATCATCAATTGGTGTGATGTCAGATGTCGAATCTATTATCACTTTTGATAAAAGGTCTGCATCAATATTTTCATTGTGTTTTTAATCCGTGATTTCTTTTTAAGAATAAATCATTTGCAAATCTTCAGATTCATCCAACTCATTTTTACTTAAAGTAGATTCAAGTTGATCATAAACAAATTCTTCAATATGATCTACTTCTTGTAAATCATTATCATCTCTAGGTTGTTTGCAAATATTGAAAATATTCATCTCCAATGTCATGTTTCCAAATGATAGCTCCATCAGTCCATTCCTACAATTAATCAATGCATTAGAAGTTGCAAGAAATGGACGTCCTAAAATAACAGGAAATAAATTACATGCTTCAACAAGTTATGTGTCCAAGACAATAAAATCCACAAGATAAATGAATTTATTGACTTGTACTAACATATCTTCGACTATTCCTCTAGGCACTTTTACAGATATATTGGCAAGTAAGAGAGTTACAAAGGTTGGTTTTAACTCACTTAAAGTGAGACTTTGAAAAACTGAATATGGAAGTAAATTCACACTAGCTCTAAGATCAAGTAAGACTCTTTCAATTTTATGTTCTCTAATAAAGCAAGAAATTATAGGACAACCAGGGTCTTTATATTTCAAAGCATTATTGTTTAAAGCATGGACTTATTCATGGAGACATTCTCTAAAAGAAGGCAAGGTTGGATAGTTATTGGTCGAGTGTTCATTTGTTTCATATATTTGACACACAATGTTTTCAACAGATTTTAATTGACTACTCCTTTTCAATTCTAGTGCCTCGACTTTTCTAGCTAAAGATGCAAACTTGGCTTGGAGGTCATGATCTTCCCTAAGGTTGTACATATCTCCTCTAGATGTATGAGATTCAGTTTTACTCGGTGTCCCATAAGTACTTGCGGTGTCCTAATTTTAAGCATTTTCATCAGGGTCTTTATCTTCAAAGGTTCCATTGCACATCAATTCAATAATTTACCTATCTTTAGGTGTTAAGACTTCATAAAAATATGAAACCAATCTCCATATTTCAAAACCATGATGAGAAAAAGTATTAAGAAAGTCTCGATACCTATCCTAAAATTGGTAAAATGTTTCTCCTGGTTTTTGAATGAAAGTGGTGATTTGTCTTTTCAAAGAGTTTGTTCTGTAAAATGGGAAAAACTTCTTTAAAAATTGTTGTTGTATTTTATCCAAAGCACGAATGCATCCTGATCTCAAATTTAATGAAAAAGAAAAAAGCTTTAATCTAATGGTGTTCATGCTACAATTTAAGTCATTGTAGGTGTTACAAACCTCCTCAAATTCCCTTATATGCAAGTATAGATTTTCTAAATCTAAGCCATGAAAAGAAGGTAAAAGTTGAATAATACCTGACTTAAAATTAAAATGAGATGCATCAGGAGGAAAAACTATGCATGAGGGTGCACTTGTTCTTGTGGGATTCATGTGGTCTTTAAGTGTTCTAACACGGTTATTCTCATTATTCTCATTATGAAGTGACTGGTTATCTTTTTTGGCCATATTTTCTGAAAATGATGAGGATACCCTAAAAAGTCTACCACTTAATATATGTGACCACATTCTCATGCACATTGACACGACCAAAAGATTGATGTCTTCTTCCAAGTGCAGGAGTGTCGAAATAATAAATAACCCGGCAAGACCGGGATCAAACCACGAGGTTAATTATATAAATTATTGATAACAATAACACAACAACAACAATAACAATAGTAATAACACTAATACTACTACTAATAATAGTAATAGTACTAATACTAGTAATAATAATAATAATAATAATACTAATAATAATAGTAGTAGTAGTAGTAGCAGCAATAGTAATAGTTGTAATAGTAATAATAATAATAATAATAATAAAGAAAAAGAAATTGATGAGAACTTTGAGATGAAAGATTAACATAAGGATTAAATGATCATAACAATAAATGTCAAGGTTAGAGGATCTATTAATGGTATATCAAACAAGTATAGTATAAACTCTTATTATTCAATTGGAAACCACACACAAAGGAGGTTCCAATCAGATTATAAATTGTTAACATGATTACATTAGTTATCTTATTCGATTAATGCTAATACTTGTAAATCTTGTCAGGTATTCATGATTATAACTTATATTAACAACAAATCAAGTTCCTTTCATAGTTCAGGTGTCACTTATACCATACAGTATAGGCTATTAAAGTGTCAAGCATTTGTTGTACTAAATGTTATACAACATAAATCTAGATTAGTTATTTAACAAGCAAAGTATTAAAAAGTGAACAAGATAACAAATATAAAACATGTTAGTATCAAACATTAAAGTCCATGTTAAGTTTACACTATACTTATTTTTACACCATTAGTATAACCTTTTCACCTTGACATAATAAACTTAACTAAACATAATGAAAGAAAGAAAAATAAATAAATAAAATAAGAACATAAATAAGATAAAAGTTAAATAAGTAAAGGAAAGAAAATGAAAGGCATGAACAAGATATTAATGAAAGCAAAACTTAAACATTACAAAAAAAACAAAGAGAGAAAGCAAGAGCATGATCTTGATCTGGAGACCAAGATGCCTAAATGCATGGTAAATGCCTCCTTTTATAGGCCAAAATTGGGAACTAGAAAAAAGTGAACAAGATAACAAATATAAAATTATCTCATCTTTCTAGAAAAATAAAATGGAGGTCATTTGGACTTCTAGAACTCTAGATATAGGCCAAACACTAAACAATGCTTGGGTTGTAGGACAGATTCAGACTTCTTTGTTGTTGCTATAATTTAGACTTAAAAATGGCCTTTTTAAATCTTGGGCTCCATATAAATGTTGTAGGCTGATTAGTACTTAAAAGTGCATTTTTATCATGGTTTTATATCATCATTTTGCACTTGAAGTATCAATAACTCCTTAATTAAAGCATGGTTTATAATAATATATCTAATAATATAAGATACCTTTAATTTATGGTAAATGGTCATTTTAAATGCAGGTTGATTAGTACTTAAAAGTGTATTTTTATCAAGG
>NW_011501077.1:10676-15388 GCF_000495115.2 Populus euphratica
CGTGGTTTTATATCATCATTTTGCACTTGAAGTATCAATAACTCCTTAACTAAAGCATGTTTTATAATAACATATCTAATAATATAAGATACTTTAATTTGTGCTAAATGTTCATTTTAAATGCAGGTCTATCACATAAATGAAAGGATTGATTGATGAATTTAAGAACTAAAATTGAAAGGATAAAGAGATGGCCAAACTTAGAAAAGAGATGTTGGTGCAATCCAAACCGGAACACTGTTTGGTAATTGGGTCATATCTGAAGCTATAGATCTCAGATTTGGGTCTAATTTATATGGATGGAAAGGTAAGATATAGGCCTACAACTTTCATATGGAGCCCAAGATCTAAAAAGGTCATTTTCAAATCCAACTTGTTGCAACAACAAAAAAGCCCGAATCTATCCTCCAGCCCGAGCATTGTTTAGTATTTTGGCCATATCTGGAGTTCTAGAAGTCCAAATGAGCTAAATTGTTTACACAAGAAAGCTGAGACAATTGCCTACAACTTTCATGTTGTCAAGTGGCTCCAAGTTTGACGTTATCAATGACGTTTTGGGCAGACAAGAGAACATAATGATTGTCATCAAGTCAAGAGTTGGCCACCCACTCTTCAATGAGTCATCAAATCAATAGTTCCCAATTTTGGCCTATAAAAGGAGGCATTTGCCATGCATTTAGGCATCTTGGTTTCCAGATCAAGATCATGCTCTTACTTTCTCTCTTTGTATTTTTTGTAATGTTTATGCTTTGCTTTCATTAATATCAAGTTTATGCCTTTCATTTCCTTTCATTTACTTAGTTAACTTTTATCTTATTTATGTTCTTATTTTGTTTATTTATTTTTGTTTCTTTCATTATGTCTAGCTAAGTTTATTATGTCAAGGTGAAAAGGTTACACTAATGGTATAAGAATAAGTATAGTGTAAACTCAATATGGACTTTAATGTTTGATACTAACATGTTTTGTATTTGTTATCTTGTTCACTCTTTAATACTTTGCTTGTTAAGTGACTAATCTTGATTTATGTTGTATAACACTTGGTACAACAAATGCTTGGCACTTTCATAGCCCATACTATACGGTATAACCGACACCTGCGCTATGAAAGGAACTTGATTTGTTGTTAAGATAAGTTATAATCATGAATGCTTGACGAGATTTACTAGTATTAGCATTAATTGAATAAGATGACTAATATAATCATGATAACAATCTATAATTTGATTGGAACCTCCTTTGTGTGTGGTTTCCAATTGAATGATAAGAGTTTATACTATACTTGTTCGACATACCATTAGTAGATCCTTTAACCTTGACATTTATTGTTATCGTTGTTAAATCTTTACGTTAATATTCCATTTCAAAGTTCTCATCTTCTTCTTCTTTTTCTTCTTCTTCTTCTTCTTCTTCTTCTTCTTTATTATTATTATTATTATTATTATTATTATTATTATTATTATTATTATTACTACTACTACTACTACTATTATTAGTACTATTATTATTATTATTATTATTATTATTATTATTGTTGCTGTTATTACTATTATTGTTGTTGTTGTTGTTATTGTTATTGTTGTTGTATTATTGTTATTTATAATTTGTACAATTAACCTCCCTGTGTGGTTTTGAAACATGACGATTGGTTTCACATTTTTATGAAGGGTTAACACCTAGAGATAGGCAAATGGTTGAATTGATGTGCAATGAAACTTTTGAAGATAAAGACCCTGATAAAGCAATGGAGTACTTAGACTTGTTAGCTGAAAATGCTCAAAATTGGGACACCGCGGATACTTATGAGGAACCAAGTAAAACTCAACCTCATACATCTAGTGGAGGTATGTACAACCTTAGGGAAGATCATGACCTCCAAGCCAAGTTTGCATCTTTAGCTAGAAAAGTCGAGGTACTAGAATTGAAAAATAATGGTCAATTAAAATCTGTTGAAAACATTGTGTGTCAAATATGTGAAACAAATGACCATTCAACCAATAACTGTCCAACCTTGCCTTCTTTTAAGGAATGTCTTCATAAACAAGCTCATGCTTTAAACAGTTTCCAAAGGGCCAATCATAACCTATAGTCACAAACATACAATCCTGGTTGGAGAAATCACCAAAATTTTAGTTGGAAGAGTGACAATGCACAAACTTCACCACCACAGTTTCAAGCACGCCATAATTTCCAAAATTCTTATGGATATGCACCTCCTTATTCTCCACCTCCTAGAAGAAATTTTGAGGAAACTTTGTATGCATTCATTGAAAAGCAAGAGACAATCAATACTCAACTTGCTCAAAACATAACAGATTTTAAAGATACTCTTGCAAAATTGACATCTGCTCTCAGTTTCTAAGAGAAAGGTAAGTCCACCTCAACCACAACAAAATCCTAAAGGGCAATACAATGCAAATGCAAGTAGTTCTGGAAGCCAACACATGGATCGAGTTAAATCAGTCACTACTCTTCACAGTGGTAAGGTTATTGAAAAACGCACTCTTGAACCTTGTGAGAAAGATGATGAGTCAATTTTTAAGGGTAAGGAAGTAGTTGAATCTGAACATTGCAAAGAAAAGACTGATTCCCCTCCAGCACTTCCATTTTCTCATGCCATGACGAAAAAGGCACCGAAAATGTTAATGCGGATCTTTTATCAAAAGTGACAACAGATTCGACACCCGACATTACACCAATCGATGATTACTTTCCTGATAAATCTCTACTTTCCCTTAGTTCAATGTCATGGTTTGCTAAAAATATCAATTTTCTTGCTTCAGGATTTTTGCCAGCTCATTGGAGTACCGAAGATAAAAGAAAATTTTTTAGCAACGTGCAAAAATTTTATTGGGATGACCCTTACTTATTCAATTATTGTCCTGATCAAATATTTCAAAAATGCATTCCTGACAATGAGGTAAGTAATTTCATTAAATTTTATCACTCTAAGGCACGTGGGGATCATTTCTCGTTAAAAAAAAGGATTGTAGAAATCATATAAAGCAGATTTTACTGGCCCACCATATTCAAGGAATCACATGCATCCCGCAAAACTTGTGAAAATTGTCAAAAGGTGGGATTTATTTCAAAACATAGAGAGTCTTTAGATAATCTTCCATTGACTCTTAAGTCTCATCATAGTCGAGATAAGTATCGTGCAATTTATGATTTATGACCCTACTTTCATAAAGAACATGATCAACTTAGTCTTGGAAATCTGACTAAAAAAGACCATGTTTGCTAGTTTTTAAGAAAACTGGATGGGAAGCCTATCCCCGACCCATAGAGGGCATTTAAGCCGTTCTTGGACGTAAAACCAAGGGAAGATGTGAGCCACAATCACAACTACCTATACATACACATACTTTTTCAAAAATAAATAAATAAATAAAGAGAGAGAGAGAGAGAGAGTGTGTGAGACTCTAGTTGGCCTACATATAGGTGGTATGATTGCCTTTCTAATTTCTCATCTATAAAATCCTCTCTTCCTTCCTTTCATTTCTACTCAACCCATACATTTATCGAATACAGAAGTGTGTAGAAATGACAAGTTCCTCATGTCATCATATAAGAAATATTTGTGTTTTCGGTGGATCTAGTCCTGGGAAAGAAAAGGAGTTTTTAGAATCAGCAAACTATCTTGGTCAAGTGCTAGCTGATAGAAAGATTCATTTAGTGTATGGGGGAGGCAGTCTGGGGTTAATGGGAGGTGTGTCAATAACTGTATTTTTAGGAGGTAGTCAAGTTTTGGGGGTCGTCCCTGAAGCTTTAGCACAAGGGGACATCATTGGAAAAACAATTGGACAGGAACTTTAGGTCTCCACAATGTCGGCTCGAATGAATGCAATGTTTAACCATGTTGATGCCTTCATTGCTTTACCAGGTGGTCTAGGCATATTGGAAGAGATCTTTCATATTTCCTCTTGGGCCTAACTGCACATTCACCATAAACCCATAGGTTTGTTAAATGTTAATGGTTATTATGATAAGTTGTTGTCTTTTCTTGATCATGCTATGGAATAGGAATTTCTAACATCTTCTGCACAAAAAATCATAATCTCTGCTGCTACTACTAAACAATTGAATGACCAACTACAATATTTCATTCCTGTGATTGATCCCTCCATGAGTCGCATAAATTGGTCATCTAAGGAAAGCCGTAAAAAGCTTAAATTAGATTTGAGCCTTCATTTATGAATCTTTATGTCTTTTGGTTTTATTATTATGTTTTGTTGTTTCTTATATTTGTTTCAGTGTGTTTCAGGTTTGTCACTGTTCGTTATTTCAGGTGATATCTTCTATACTCTATCTTTCTACCTTAGAACATTGAGGATAATGTCTCCTTTTGGTTGGGGGGAGAGGGAAGTAGTTGATAAAAAAAAAAATTATTTTCCATTTCATAAAGCATATGCAAAATTGTTGTTACTAGGATGGCGGAGTAAAGGAGCTCTTTTGTTAAAGTGACTTTTGAGACGCATCTTAGTAACTATTCTTAATAAGGTCTATCATAATACTTCTTGAAATATTCAGGTTTACAAACTCTCGCATTGTTATCACTTAATTCTACTCATATACTTATTTAACATGTATTCTTAAACCTTAATTTACACACATACACTTTAACATATGATTATGGGTTGCATATTGGATTATTACATTATTTATGTTCTTTTGTTAAAGGTAACAACTAAGGGAAAGGGATTGCATAT
>NW_011501077.1:15418-17728 GCF_000495115.2 Populus euphratica
GGGAAAGAGATAATATATAATTAAAAAAAACAAAAAGAAAAAAAAGAAAAAAATGATGATAATAAAAATATAGATAAGTTTGGTTCGTAGCCTCCCTAACCTAAGCAATTAAGCCCGAAGGGGTGTTTTAACACCTAATACCTTAAAGTCAACTGACTTGGGAGCTATTGGCCTAACGCTTGTTACATAGGTTAAGGAGAAAAGCTTAAGGGAATCAAACATTGCACTATCTACGTATCAGTATCTGCAACCCGAGTTACTAAGCTCGTAGGGGTGTCTTAACACCTAATGCCCTAAGACCAACTGGTCTGGGAGTCATTAGCTGAAAGCTCGTTACATGGGTTAAAGATGCATGATGTTTTTAAATTATATGTATATAGATTTTTAAAAAGAAAAAAAGAATAAAAGACAAAAATAATAATCCCAACCCAAGGAAGTTAACCTTAAACATTAGAACAAAAATTTTGTTTTCTTCCAAGAAAAGCCCCATAATTATGTGTTGATACATTGAGCACAAAAGAAAGGTTTATTAATATCTTGTTAAGAGGTATTGAGCAGATATATAAATTTAATGAGAGTTTGTTTATCTGGATAGACTAATGGAAGTTAAATGATGAATACCTTGCTTTGTGGAATATACAAATTGTTTTTCTATTTTACGCTTTGATTACTAGGGACTAGTAATAAGCTGGTTGGGGGGTGTGATTAGTACTTAAAAGTGCATTTTTATCATGGTTTTATATCATCATTTTGCACTTGAAGTATCAATAACTCCTTAACTAAAATATGTTTTATAATAATGTATCTAATAATATAAGATACCTATAATTTATGGTAAATGTCTATTTTTAATGCAGGCCTATCACATAAATGAAAGGATTGATTGATGACTTGAAGAACTTAAATTGCAAGGATAAAGAGATGGCCAAACTTAGAAAAGAGATGTCGGTGCAATCCAAACCGGAACACTGTTCGGTAATTGGGTCATATCTGGAGCTACAGATCTCAGATTTAGGTCCAATTTATATGGATGGAAAGGTAAGACATAGGCCTACAACTTTCATATGGAGCCCAAGATCTAAAAAGGCCATTATCAAGTCCAAATTGTAGCAACAACAAAGAAGCCCGAATCTGTCTTCCAGCCCGAGCACTATTCGGTATTTTGGCCATATCTGGAGTTCTAGAAGTCCAAATGAGCTGAAATTTTTACACAAGAAAGCTGAGACAATTGCCTACAACTTTCATGTTTACAACTGGCTCCAATTTTGACGTTATCAATGACGTTTTGGGCAGACAAGAGAAGATAAGGATTGTCACCAAGTCAAAAGTTGGTCACCCACTTATCAATTAGTCATCAAATCAATAGTTCCCATTTTTGGCCTATAAAAGGAGGCATTTGCCATGCATTTAGGCATCTTGATTTCCAGATCAAGATCATGCTCTTCCTTTCTCTCTTTGTATTTTTTATGCTTTGTTTTCATTAATATTAAGTTTATGCCTTTCATTTCCTTTCCTTTACTTAGTTAACTTTTATGTTCTTATTTTGTTTATCTATTTTGCTTTCTTTCATTATGTCTAGCTAAGTTAATTATGTCAAGGTGAAAAGGTTACACTAATGGTGTAAGAATAAGTATAATGTAAACTTAATATGGACTTTAATGTTTGATACTAACATGTTTTATATTTGCTATCTTGTTCACTCTTTAATACTTTGCTTGTTAAATGACTAATCTTGATTTATGTTATATAACACTTGGTACAACAAATGCTTGGCACTTTCATAGCCCATAATGTATGGTATAACCGACACCTGAGCTATGAAAGGAACTTGATTTGTTGTTAACATAAGTTATAATCATGAATGCTTGACGAGATTTACAAGTATTAGCATTAATTGAATAAGATGACTAATGTAATCATGTTAACAATATATAATCTGATTGGAACCTCCTTTGTGTGTGGTTTCCAATTCAATAATAAGAGTTTATACTATACTTGTTTGATATACCATTAGTGGAACCTCTAACCTTGACATTTGTTATTATCATTGTTTAATCGTTACATTAATATTCCATCTCAAAGTTCTCATCATCTTCTTCTTCTTCTCTTTCTTTATTATTATTATTATTATTACTACTACTACTACTACTACTACTACTACTACTACTACTACTACTACTACTACTACTACTACTACTACTACTACTACTACTACTACTACTACTACTACTACTACTACTACTACTACTACTACTACTACTACTACTACTACTACTACTACTACTACTACTACTACTACTACTACTACTA
>NW_011501077.1:21612-61266 GCF_000495115.2 Populus euphratica
TAATAATAATAATAACAATAATAATAATAATAATAATAACAGTAGTAGTAGTAGTAGTAGCAGTAGTAGTAGTAGTACTAATAATAATAGAACAAGAAAAAGAAAAAGAAGTTGATGAGAACTTTGAGATTGAAGATTAACGTAAAGATTAAACAATGATAACAAGAAATGTCAAGGGTAGAGGATCTACTAATTGTATGTCAAACAAGTATAGTATAAACTCTTATTACTTAAATGGAAACCACACACAAAGGAGGTCCTAATCAGATTATAAATTATTAATATGATTATATTAGTTATCTTATTTGAATAATGCTAATACTTATAAATATTGTGAGGCATTCATGTATATAACTTTTGTTAACAACAAATCAAGTTCCTTTCATAACTCAGGTGTCGATTATACCATATAGTATGGGCTATGAAAGTGCCAAGCATTTGCTGTACCAAGTGTTATACAACATAAATCTAGATTAGTCATTTAACAAGCAAGTATTAAAGAGTGAACAAGATAACAAATATAAAACATGTTAGTATCAAACATTAAAGTCCATGTTAAGTTTGCACTATACTTATTCTTACACCATTAGCCTAACCTTTTCACCTTGACATAATAAAGTTAACTAAACATAATGAAAGAAAGAAAAATAAATAAACAAAATAAGAACATAAATAAGATAAAAGTTAACAAAGTAAAGGAAAAGAAATGAAAGGCATGAACAAGATATTAGTGAAAGCAAAACTTAAACATTACAAAAATACAAAGAGAGAAAGCAAGAGCATGATCTTGATATGGAGACTAAGATGCCTAAATGCATGGAAAATGCCTCCTTTTATAGGCCAAAATTAGGAACTATTGATTTGATGACTGATTCATGAGTGCGTGGCCAACTCTTGACCTGGTAACTATCCTTATCTTCTCTTATCTGCTCAAAACGTCATTGATAACATTAGAATTAGAACCACTTGAAAAAATGAAAGTTGTAGAAAATTATCTCAGCTTTCTAGGAAAAAAAATGGAGGTCATTTAAACTTCTAGAACTCCAGATATGGGCCAAAAACTGAACAGTACTCGGGTTATAGGACAGATTTGGATTTCTTTGTTATTGCTATAATTTGGACTTGAAAATGACCTTTTTAAATCTTAGGCTCCAAATAAAAGTTGTAGGTCTATGTCTTATCTTTCCATCCATATAAAATAGACTTAAATCTAAGATCTATAGCTCTAAATATGACCCAATTACCAAATAGTATTCCGGTTTGGACTGTACCAACATCTCTTTTCTAAGTTTGACCATCTCTTTGTCCTTTCAATTTCAGTTCTTAAACTCATCAATCATTCCTTTCATTTATGTGATACACTTGCATTAGAATATTTACCATAAATTAAAGGTATCTTATATTCTTAGATATGTTATTATAAAACATGCTTTAGTTAAGGAGTTATTAATACTTTAAGTGCAAAATGATAATATAAAATCTTGATAAAAATATACTTTTAAATATTAATCAATCTTCCAAACTATATAACAGTCATGTTCTTGAGAACTATGATTAATGGATTTAGAAGATACTCATTTTCTAACATTAGCAATAGCCTTTCTAGTAAGCCCATTCCATTTTGCACTATCCATTTCATTAGGCTTTATTCATTTACATTCAAGCAACAAAGCCAAATCATTGCAATATAAGTGATCCTCCATTATTGTTTTCCATAGAAAATAATTGGAGGAATCATGCTTGAATTTTTCTTTTTCATTTTAACTGTATAAGAAATTCAATCTACGCAACTAGTGCTATAATACTACTTGTTGGGAAAACCAGGAACAACCGTAAACTAATTTTTGCTAAATCATAATTCACAAGTTCCAATACTTTTTCTCTTTGTGTAATCAAAATTAGGATCAAACAATAACAAAATAATACAAACAATCACACAAATCAACACCAAGATTTTTACATGGAAAACCCGGTGCGACAAAAACCATGGGACCGTAATCTATCTAAAAACTTTCATTATCAACAAATAATGGGTTCACAATTATTCTTCGTCAGATTTAACTAAGGGATACAATATACATATCATCAAGAACAATATATTCTTGGAATACAATAAGATCAAATGAGAAATATTTAAAAAAAACTCACAATACTGACAATGTTGGTTTTTGACAAAACAACCAGCTTATACACCACTAACAGAATAAAGAATAATGTGTCTAGAAACTGTTGTAAAATCTCATTCCGATCCAACAGTTAACAAGCTGGAAAATAAAGAATGAAGACAGGCCATTCAACTGCCTCCTTTTCTTTTCTTTCTCTTGTGTTCTCTATTATATTTTGCTCTAATTAATTACTACTGCTATAGTGGCAGACCTATTTTAATTTAAAGAGACAAGCCATATTGTCTCTTGATAATTAATGTGGACCTCTTTATTATATAATGCGGGACCACACAACAGGATTGAACATATGAATTTATGTCACAAACTTAATTAGGAATCATGGTTTTTATGTTATGGAAGTGGAAGAAATTATTGAAATTTCATGTAAAAGTGTTAATTTAGGTATGTATTATGTATGGCATGGAAAAGGAAAAATTAATAAACTCAACTATAACTAGTTTCACCTTATTTTCCTTTAAATATTGATAACAATTAAATATAAATTCCACCTTCTTTTTATAATCTAAATAAGCTTCTGGATCATTTTTTTCCTTGAAATGTTTAGAATTTTAAGTTTTATGTTACCCAAATTATGATTTAAAACATCATAATCATCAAATTTCTTTCGTTGGCTAAAATCCATATCTAGCTATGTCTCATATTAAGGATTTTGATATGTATGGAACTTTCTTCCATGATTAACTAAATCATTTTTTCTTATCATCATCAAAGTTTTTAGCTATATTTTCATCTGGAGGAGAAATTGCTCGTCTAGTTGATATTTTAACTTCTTTTCCCTCATGACTAGGAACATCATATCTACAAAATATTTCAGTACTTAATTTATTTGTCCTTCCCATCAAAGCCTTTATTATTACCTCCAACCTATCTTATCTTTCTACATGATCCTTTAGCTTCGTTTATGTCATATTTTTTTATGACATTATGAATAACTGCAATAAAAGTTAGTAGCAAAGATATATTTTCTCACACGCTTCCTCACGTGTTTACACTCGATTTAATGACACTCCACTTATGTTTCACACACTTAAATCGAGTTTTTCACTCTAATTATCTCAATATGTCATTTACTTCACTATTCCCTTAATTCAGTTCTTAAAGGTGACCTGTCAACTTATAAAATAATCAATTAAAATGACATAATGATTTTATAATAATAAAGAATCAAGAAATATATAAAACTAATCAAAACGAATCTTGAGAACAAATTTATGAATAACAATGTAAATTTGTGCAAAATATAATGATGAAAAGAAGATAAAAAAAAAAAAGCAATGAAGTTTATGTTTAAGATTCAAGGAAAACTAACTAATTCAAGAAGTCAAGATTTAACTTTACGAATTTCAAGAAAAGAACTAAAATAAAGCCAGAAAAATCTATTTCATATGTACAAATTTAAATGAAATAAGGAAAGATAATCTAAGAAAACCAAGAATTCAATTAGGCCATACCAATATTTGGTATGTATCTATTTGGAAAGATCAAGAAAATATTTTAAAAAAATTTGGACAACCCTAAAACTCAAGTCAAGAAAATATTTAAAAAAAATTTGGACAACCCTAAAACTCAAGGGCTTGTATTTAGTTATTCCCTAACTTGTCAATTCATCCAATTTTTCCTTCTTTTTTTACCCATACAATTAGATAGAAACAAGAATTTTTTTCCCCTTTTTTTACTCTAGACTGAAATCAAGAAAGATAAAAGATTAAAATCAAGAACATAATTTTTCTTTAATGTGTTTTGGAAAAAAAACCAAGAATTTAAACAAGATGATTTTATTTTCAATACAGGGTTTGACTCATTAAAAAAAAACTTGTCAGAAATAGGAAGGAAAAGCATTGATAAATGACATAAAGTAAATATTAAAATGATATAACCTGATAATAGCACAAGCTTTGATACCAATTGATACGAACATCTCCCAAGATATGATAAAATCATATTTGAATTATTTGCAACTTGATCCAATAAGAATCTGTCTTGGAGAACCAAAGTTATACACAAGTCACTCTCACCCTACGCTTATAAAGATACATGAAAGAGTAGTATAAAATCACAATAAAGTTGATTAATTATTCAAAAAGCTTGTAAGTACAATCAAGAACTTGGTATGAGAATCTCTCAATCCACACAAAAGATAACAAGAATGCTGATTTTTTTATATTAATAATGGTTTTTTAGTCTAATCTCAAAAAGTCTCTACAAAAAAGTAGTTATATTAGAAATAATTATAAGTTTAATAGGATATCCCTGAAGGATATAGATAAAACTAATAAATAATAATAATCCAAAGAACTTAAACTTAAATAAATACCTTAATATCTATAAAAGGATAATAATAACAAAAATATAAATAAAACAATATCCCAACTAATTTTAATAGAACTAAATTCACTTTTGTAATATATTGATAGAATTAAAGCCCAATTTCAAACATATGGTTTTTTATTGTCTTAATGAATTAGAAGATATGAAATATATCAATGGAAAGCTATTAATGTATCTTTTTCAATGAAACTAGAATTATATTAAAATTATTTATGTAACATATTTGAATTTTTTTATTCCATTTTTTTTGTAATATTTGAATACCTACCTACAATCCCTTCTTGAACATGAACTAAATTAATCAAGATTTGTATTTTATTATTTAATATTTTCTTGAAGTCCAATTTAGCCTATATGTTTTGAAACAGTCAATAAAAAGCTTTTTTAAATCTTTTAACTTTAAGTCTTGTCACAGGACTAACTGGAATCTATAACAAATCTTTGATGTTTCTTGGATCATATCAAATAAGCTCAAATAAAAATTACTAATTCAAATAGAATAAATTTCAATAAATTGGTACTATAAATTAAAGCCTAAAGCCTACAATGTTATTATATATACATTCACAATACTCTAAATGGTACGGGGCAATCACTATTCTCCCATACTATGGATTACAATAGTAATCCACAATACACTTCTCTCTTCTTCACACAATGTACTATGGATTCCAATAGTAATCCACAATACACTTCTCTCTTCTTCTTCTTTTTGCATTTGTTTCTAATTTGTCACTTTTAAAAAAAATTATTTTTTTTTTCAACTTTCCTATTTTTTTTTCATTTATTTTTTTCATTTATTTTTTTAAAATGTTTTTTGTTGATTTTATTTTTTAAATATTGACTTGGTTAAAAATTTTGCTTTGTAATTTTTTTCTTTAAAATATTATAAATTGCTACAGTGTTTTCCCACATAGTTTTTCTATTTTATTTTTTTTATTTTTTAAAATTATATTTGTCGAGTTTTTTTTTTAATATTGAGTTGATTAAAAATTTAGTTTTATAATTTTTTTCTTTAAAACATTGTTGATTGCTACTGTGTTTCTCCGCATGATTTTTTTATGATTTTTTCTGAAATTACCTTTTTTATTTTATTTTTTAATATTGAGCTGATTAAAAATTACAGTTACAATATGTGAGAAAAACATTGTAATATTTCTTGAAAATTACTATTGATTACTATAGTGTTATTTCCCACATGTTTTTTTTTGTTTTTATTATGTTTTTTTCTATAATTATCTTTTTTAATTTTATTTTTTCAATACTAAGCTGATTAAGAATTGCAATTACAAGTAAATACAAGTTTTTTCTTATAAGACAATATGGATTGATATAGTTTTTCCTCACATGGTTTTTTTTAGTTTTTTTTGTGTTTTCTTTTTTTGTAATATTTTTTTAAAAAATTATCTTCGTTAAATTTTTTTTTTAATATTGAGTTGGTTAGAATTTAAATTTGTAATAAAACTTAATCATGTGGAGAAAACACTATAGTTTTCCTCACAAAATATTATAGATTGCTATAATGTTTCTCCGCATGGTTTTTTTTCTTATATATTTTTTTAAAATTATCTTTGTGAATTTAAAAAAATCATCTTCGTTAAAATTTTTTTAAAATATTGAGTTGGTTAGAATTTAAATTTGTAAAAAAATTGTTGATTTCTTTTTTAATATTGAGTTGGTTAAGAATTATAATTATAATAAAACTAAATCATATGAGGAAAACGTTATACTTTTTCTCACAAAACACTGTGAATTGCTACAATATTTCTCTAAATAGTTTTTTATTTTATTTTATTAGGAAAAGTACTATAGTTTTCCTCACAAAAATTGTCAATTACTACAATGTTTTTTCTTATGAGTTTTTTTCCTTCTAAAATTATCTTTTTTGGTTTTTTTTAATATTAAGTTGGTAGAGAATTTAGGTTTGTAATTGTTTTACTTTTTATTAACAAAAAAACTAAATTATGTGATGAAAGCATTGTATCTTTCTCATAAAACACTGTAGATTGTTATAAATTATTTTGTTTAATCTCTAATTTTTTTATTACCAATATAATTTTTTTTATCATAAAATATTTGTTTTCTCGTACTTTTAATTTTTATTATTTATCTAATATTAATTTATAATTATAATACTATTAAATATATTTCTTTTATAAGGCCACCGTAATACGTGGGTATATTCATATCGTGTTTATGGATATATATTTTGTGCAAATGGTAAAGACAGGCGCAACAACCTCCGCTCACAAAAATTGTCAATTACTACAATGTTTTTTCTTATGAGTTTTTTTCCTTCTAAAATTATCTTTTTTGGTTTTTTTTAATATTAAGTTGGTAGAGAATTTAGGTTTGTAATTGTTTTACTTTTTATTAACAAAAAAGCTAAATTATGTGATGAAAGCACTGTATCTTTCTCACAAAATACTGTAGATTGTTATAAATTATTTTGTTTAATCTCTAATTTTTTTATTACCAATATAATTTTTTTTATCATAAAATATTTGTTTTCTCGTACTTTTAATTTTTATTATTTATCTAATATTAATTTATAATTATAATACTATTAAATATATTTCTTTTATAAGGCCACCGTAATACGTGGGTATATTCATATCGTGTTTATGGATATATATTTTGTGCAAATGGTAAAGACAGGCGCAACAACCTCCGTAAGAACATAATAAGATTTTGGCCATTCATAATGGGAGAAAGAAAAGCCCTAACTTGATTATGCATCCAACGTTTTATTCTTTCGCTGTGTTAAAATAGTAATAAGCTCACATGAAAGTTATAAATTCAAATGAAATAAATTTCAATAAATTGGTACTATAACTTATAACTTAAAACCTGGACTGTTACCATATCTTGTATAGACAAGTGAAACATGTATAAGAACCGACAATTCATTATAAGAGAGGGAGAAGACTTAACTTGGTTATGAATCCAATATTTTATTCTTTCTCAATGTGTTAAATTAGTAATAAGTTTGAATGAAAGTTACAAATTCAAATGAAATAAATTTCTCAATGTATTAAATTAGTAATAAGTTTGAATGAAAGTTACAAATTCAAATGAAATAAATTTCTCAATGTATTAAATTAGTAATAAGTTTGAATGAAAGTTACAAATTCAAATGAAATAAATTTCAATAAATTAGTATTGTAACTTATAAATTACAGTATTGGTATAAATTTCAACAAATTAGCATAAATTCAATAAATTGCAGCTTTTTGGTCTTGCCCTCCTTTGCTCTTACACAGTTATAACTGGATATTGCGATCAAGAGGGCATAGAAGTTATGGCTCCCCAAAGCATGTCTAGGTTGGCTTCAATTTATAGTTTTTGCGTGCTAGGCTTGATGGTTATGCCCCATCAAATTTATGGCTCGAGCCGTGGCTCTTTGGCCTTAGCCAGTGGCATATCAGATCAACCCACAGCAGATGGTATATGTGCTACTTTGGTGACAATACACGGGTACAAATGCCAGGAACATGAAGTAAGATGAGCTGAAACAATAATCGGTGTTGGCCAAGTTTGTTAGAACTAGCTTGTAATGCAATAAAAGAAAGTGGACTAACATGGCGTTTTCTTTGTGTTTAATTTCAGGTGGTAACCGAAGATGGATATATACTTAGCGTGCAAAGAATACCAGGAGGTCGTGTCGGCGTCGGTGGCAATGGTGATACAAAGAGGCAGCCAGTTCTGATACAGCATGGGGTGCTTGTAGTAAGTGCCTATATATTGCTTTTATATGCTTGTTTATTGCTTTTATATGCTTGTGGCATGCATGGTTAATTTGAATTATATGATGCAGGATGGAGTGACATGGCTGTTGAATCAACCGGACCAAAATTTACCTACCATTTTAGCTGATCAAGGGTTTGATGTCTGGATTTCGAACACCAGAGGCACTAGATTTAGCAATCGGCATCTCTCTCTTCAAGTCAATCAACAGGTTTCCTACTCTCTCTCTCTAAATGCATGCATGCATGCATATATACATTTCTTTTTCCACAGTAGTTAGCTTAGTTCTAATAACGCAGGGATATTGGAATTGGTCATGGGATGAACTGGCGAAATTCGATCTTCCAGCAGTCTTTGATTATGTGTACAATGAAACAGGACAGAAGATACATTATGTAGGTCATTCCCAGGTATGATTCATATCTTGCCATGAAAAAAGAATATTATTCCAACAACTTAATAACAATAATCCCTTTGGAACCTATTATAATATCAAGAGAATCTATTTCTACAGGGTACTTTGATAGCTATGGCAGCATTATCAGAAGGTTTGCTGGTGGGGAAGATCAAATCTGCAGCCTTGTTGAGCCCTGTTGCTTACTTGAATACCGTCACATCAATACTTGGTGTTGTTTGTAGAGAAGCCATTGTACGTAATTAGGTTCCATTCATTAGTACATGTTTAAATATTCTTTATTTTACTTTTATTTTTTTATGAATGATTAATCATTTAATTAAGGACTCTTATCTAATTAATCCCACCTGCTTCCACCAGGTTGCTAATTTATTTGGTGACTCTGCATTTGATCCAAAAGGGTAAGAAAGAAGAGCTGAAACTAGTTCATACAATCACAAATTAACACCCCCTCCCCCTTGATTTTAGATATAATAACAGATTAAATAACGACTGATTTCCTTAATCTTCCTTCCTTTACAGACAACTGCTACCATTTTTTAACATCGCCAAAACTCTATGTGATGCTCCAGGCATCAACTGCTACGACTTGCTGGCTCCATTAACTGGTATAAATTACAATCTCTGCGCTGTTGGTGCACCTTTCTTTCATATTTACATTTTATTGAAAAAGAACAGGAAGAGTTTCCATAGTCCTCACCACATATACATTTCCTTCGCGATCATAATAAACTAAATGCTTCAATTCATTTCTTCCAATTGAAAGGCCCCAACTGCTGCCTCAATGTCTCTACTTTTCATCCGTTTATAAAGAATGAGCCACAACCCACATCATTGATGAACATCCGGCACTGTGGTCAGAGTAAGTGTGTCTACCCTGCAAAACGTTCTTTAATTATCATCGGCATACATTCATTGGCTGTTGTCATCATGTATATCTGTCCATATTCAGTGGATTCGATTTAAAATATATAGTTGTGATATAGCAAGACATGCACAGGTACAAGGGTTTGGAAATGCGAAAAATGAAACCATGCCATGAACACTATTTGTGTAATGAATTAATTTTGCCAAGTACAGTTGCTGCTTCAATTCGCTCAAGTGAATACTTTTTTCAGGCATTCGCGAGAAGGTCGTGGCAAAATACGACTATGGATCGTCTGAGGCTAATACGGCTCGCTACGGAGAAGCGAAAGCACCTGCTTATAATCTCTCTAATATCCCCAAAAACTTGCCTCTCTTCCTAAGCTACGGAGCGCTAGATATACTCTCTGATGTTCATGATGTCAACCTCTTACTCGGCATTCTCAAGCCCAATCATGATGTCGACAAGCTCACCATTCAATACATCAACAATTATGCTCATATGGACTTTATTATGGGAGTAAATGCCAAGGATGTTGTGTACAGTCAAGTCCTATCATTTTTCAAAAATCACACTGGTTTTTGAACTGGGCATTTATACAACAACATATGTTCACGTTCCTTTTAGTTTTTAGGGGAGAACCATCCCTATTGTTTGGGAAATAAGAGATGGGCCATAACTTTCAAGGCTTGTTGCAGGTTCTGTGGACGTGGGAATAAGGAAACTTGAGAAAGAATTTAGATTATTTTTATTCAATCGCTCATCACTCATCTGCTGGAGGAGATTCTATATAGATGGATAGATATTAATCGTGCAATTCTAATATAATGAATGTTCGAATATCATGTTTTCTTAATGTTATTTTCATATTAATCGTAGGGATTTTTATACAATAATATCCTCGAAAATATCATCTTGGGACTATTGTCTACGGCAAAAAATTAATAAAAGAAGTTGGAGATCAGTTTTTGTATAGACCATTGCAGTTTAACACGTTTAAATTGTTACTATATATACAAAACAACTGTAGCCATTCGTGAGGATGATGACTTGAGGCTACGGTTTAACTAAATATTATGAACGAAAAGGAGATAAAGTTCAAACTATATCATAAGACAAGCTCCCCATTTCATCTATCATATTCAAGTAGATTTGATTCCTTTTTATTTATAGATTATATTTGTAATTTTTTTCTAAAAAATTGTTCATTTATTTTTAATATTTATGTATTCCAAACGTATTATTTATCAATTTTTGAAACTGATATAATATAGGATATTTAAATTATATTTTACCAGTACATTTCAAGTATTTAGGATATCTCTGGTAATGTTTTCATGTTTATATAATAGTAGACTGGATCACCATAAAGTGGTAGAAATATTTTTACTATAGAATATATAGTAGAGGTGCTTGTCCTATGATTTATTTATGTTGTCTGTAAGTTTAAAAAGTGAAGATTTTGAAGAGAAGATTTGATTGATTAGATGAGAAACTATTAACAAATTGATCATGCAGATAATTTAATAGATGCATATATGAATTAACGAGACATAGCTAAATTTTAAAAAAAGGTGTAGTTGTAGCTATATTTTTATTTTTTATTTTTTTATTTTTATTCTTTTTATTTTAATATTTATTTGATTTTAATTTTCTTTTCATAAATTATATCAGTTTGCTTTTTTTTTAAGATTATTTGTGATTTATTTATGTTTGATTTTACAAGTATTTATTTTTATTATTGTATAGCAAAGTATAAATAATTAAAAGAAAATTAAAATTAAATTTAAATTGTAGATTTAATAAGTTAAACTGGAATTCTAGAGTAATATTTTTTCATCTCAATATTTAAAATAATTATTTTTAGTTTTTTTTTTAATATATTGCAGATTTAGCAAGTTTTTTGTGGCTTGGAATTTATTATTTTTATGTTCAAAATTTTTCTTATTCTGTCTGCAACATAGAGTAGACCTGTAAACTAGTCAGTTGCTTTCTGGTTTTTTTTTTTTTTTACAAAAACAAACCTTTTCAACAGGAGGAAGGTCTTTTTAGGATTTAATATTACCTTTAGTTTTAGGGGTAGGAAATGAAATATTATGAAAATAATGGAATTTAGAGTACTTTACTTGTTGATTTGGGTTATTGAAATTGATAGTTGAATCTAAATAAATATTATTCTTTAATATATATTATAAAATTAAAGTTATTTAAACTTTAAACTTTTAACAATGGTAGAGTTATTTAAACTTTTAACTTTTAACAATGTTAGAATAAGTGCAACACACGATTAGCACAAGTGAAGTGAAAGAAATTGATAAACCAAGAAGGTATGTAAGTGGTCGTGAAAAACCCGAAGTGTTTAGACCAAGAACTGTCACGTAAATGCAATTTTCATGTGCAGGAAACATGCTGGAAGTAGGTTATGTTTGTCAAAGACTTGATCTAGGTTGTTGGCCAGGTCACAAAGTTGAGGTGTTGGAGTTGCGGTTTCTGCCATTCTTATTGTGAATATTGAGCAGTGATGAGAAAGTCCTCTTTTGTCAACCTTACTGTTTGAGACTAGTTTCATGATTTTGGAAATGTTTTCTTTTCTTTCTTTTTTCATCTTGTCGGACCTTGGTGAGGGTGTGGATATATATATATATATATATATATTCTCTCATGAGATGAGAACATTGCAATAATGGTCTATAAGGATAATTACCGTGAAATAAGGTGTTTTAATTTATAATTTATAGGTAGTCAAATTACTTTTTTTTTTTTTTTTGCTTTGCTGTTTCTACAAAAGAGAGGGCATGCCTAGAAATTACTTACCAATAAAGAGGCTTAACTTTTTTGGAATGAGCACTCTATTGTAGTTAATGTGCAAAATATATGTCAAAAAGTGACCTTAACTTATTGACACTGATTGAATACTTAACAATAACAAAAGAGATCACACGTGCATAATATATATCTGTGTGTGTGTGTGGAGAGAGAGAGAGAGAGAGAGAGATCACATGTGCATGCTCATAAGCATTATTTAAAGCTACATATTTGGGAGTTCTGTTTACGTGAAAAATTAACAAATGCATGTGTGGTAAAGGAAAAAAGAAGAGAAAAAAAGAGGGATGCAATCGCAATATTAAGTGATATATATGCGAGAAATAATATTTCACAGAAAAGAAGTTCAAACTTCAAGCTTCCTTTTTCTTTTTTCTTTTTTCTTTTTTTTTTTAAATGAAGGAATGCTAGAGGTAATTGATTGAGGTCTTGATTTTATAAGTTACTTATATTAAATATCATGTAACGATCTGTTTCGATTTCTAGTCCTCTCTCCTTTAACGGGACTGACCCTTTTGATCGCATAGTCACATCCAACTTTCCAAGGCAATAAGATATAGGCTCTTGAATCCACCGGAACAAAACTTACCATTGATTTTAGACGATAAAGGATTTGATGTCTGGATTGCTGTCACTCTAGCCACAAGATTAAAGGTTTTTAAGATATGTTGTTTTTTTATATTTAGAAATATATTAAAATAATTTTTTAATTTATTTTTAACATTAACACATCAAAATAATTCAAAAATATTAAAAATATAATTTAAAATAACAAAATTAAAATTTAATAAAAAAAACTCGGTTCAATCACAGCCTGATGCAAACCTCTAGATCATATAGTAAAGAAACTCCCTCCATAAGGATAATACTTCTATATAAAAACTAAAAATCATGTTTGAAAAGTGTAGCAAAATAAAAATATATTCTAAGACACCAATATTATTAAAATTAAATTGAATGACGATAAAAACTTGGTTATACCTTGATAAGTCATATTTGATCTTTGTTTCAATTAAGGTAATGTGTTGCATAACATAAAATACAATTTTATTTCATAAACTTATGTTTTTTTAGTAAACAAAACACTTATCTAATGCTTCAAACAATCCTAATGGATTCCCACATATGAGCTGATTTGAGCTCACTTATAAAATTAACTAAAATAAGTAGTAATAAACTACAAAATAAGAAGAAAATAATAAAAATAAAAAATTAATATCTTAAATATCCTAAAATCAGATTTGTCATCTCTAAAAAATTTCAAATAAATTAAAAAGTCTTATCTGAATTTGAAAACCAACAATTAATAAAGAAAATCTCCTTCTTTTTTACTTGTCAATTTAGTTTCTTCCTAGATGAAAGAATCATTAATTAATCCTTTCTAATTAAGAAAACCAGATCTGCAGCCCTTAATATCCTTTGTTGATTAGGAAACTTTCTTCTTTGTAGATAAATATTCTCCAAAATAATAAACAAAATCTCCTTAATATTTTGTTGATTTAACCTTGTAGAATTAGAAAATCAACTCTAAATAAATCTGATTTAATCTCAACATTTTAATTAACCTAAGCTAACTTTGAACCTCATGTGACCCAAACTTATATTTATTAATAAGGACCAAATTAGATTCAAAAGATATTCCGAATAAACTTTCTGCATAACTTATTCGAATAAACTTTCTTTGCTACTAAAAAAATATCTGAGGCATAACTTATTTTGATATAGCTAAATTATTCACCAAAAAAATTGAACCAAACTTATTATTCATAAAAACTTTAATTTAATCGAATGGATCTCTAGATAAAAACTCATTGTAAAAAACTCAAGACTGAACTACATATTAAACCATATCACCAATCAATCTCAAATATATAACTGAATACTTACTATAAAAAATCAAAACTAAACCTAAACTATATCACAACCCCGAATAGAACCTTAGGCATCCATTCATGTGAACTGGTTCCCTCACTCTTTTCGACAGCTATGTCATATATTATTATAATTAAAAATTAAGCAATAGTATCTGTGAGTTGAACCTGTTTGAGAAGAAGACTTGTTATTTATTAATTAATGCATAAATATGTTTGAAATTTATAGTACAATTTTTTAGCAAACTAAGTCTCTATTTGTTTCTACGTTTTAAAAGAGTTTTTGAAAAAATTTGATTTTTTTTATTAACTTTAAATTAATATGTTTTTAGTATTTTTAAATCATTTTGATGTACTGATGTCAAAAATATTTTTTAAAAAATAAAAAAATCATTGACATGTTTTTTGGCACGAAAAACTATTTGAAAAGCAATCATAACCACACTTTCAAACAAGCCCTAATACCAAAGCTAGAACTCAGGGGATAAGAAAAACGGATACTACAATGGTATAGTACTAGTGTTACATCAATCAATATCTTGTAGCAGGCACGAAACTTTTCTAATAACAATAATAATAAAGTTTTGTTTTTCAATCTGATCAATTATGTCAGGATTTCTGGAATCGGTCATAGGATGAATTCGTGTTCTTCAAACTACCAGCTATTTTTTTACTATGTCTGCAGCCAAACAGGGCAAAAGCATTTTTATTGAGAATGTTTGAAACTGAAGTATAAATTATTTGATTAATATTTTTTTACTCGTAAATATATTAAGCTTATATTTTTAAATTTTTAAAAATTATTTTTAATATTAGTATATTAAAATAATATAAATAAAAAATTTAAATTTTTTATAACACGGTTTTAACTATGTTTCCAAACAACCTCCACCTGGGTAATTCTTTTGTGTGAATTATATCCTTCACTTCTTGTCATGAATCCAATTCCTAGGCATATAATAAGCAACACAAATGTAACATCTTAAAGTGCCTTACCTATGCTAAGCCTTGGAACTTATACATTTGATATCATAAAAAAAAATAACGACACATAAAATAAAATATCAAATTCTGATGAGTTCAATAAATAAATTAAAATCCAATTATTTCATAAATAATCCCAAACAAATTCAAAACATAATTAAAATCATTATATGGAGTATCTATGAGCAACAAAAAAAAAATAAAGTATCAGCCTCAAGGACCAAACGAGGCATATCAACTTAAAGAAGTAAGAAGAACACAACTAAAAGATCTTACTACTGAAACTAAACTAAAAACCTAAAAAATATGAATGGAGAGGTGAGTCCAAACACTCATTAAAAGGTAATAATTATAATATATGTTAATATATATTTTTAGATAAGTGAATAAGGTTACATAAATCTAGTACCGAATGAAACACATATATTAAAGGTATCATACTAAATGATGTATAAAAGAAATATGCATGTCAGAATTACATATCATATTATTGACATTCTACTCGTTATTTATACATGTATATAATTGTGGGAGGCCAATCTGCACAGTATTAACACCCTACTTGCTAGCTAGGAAATATAATATCATTTGTACACAAGCTAACTATTTTCAATTAGCATGGAGTAACTAACTACTCTCTACTAGTCTGGAGTTTTTGATAGCAGTCTAAATGGGGTAACAAAACTCATGAGCTCAAATGAACAAATAGTATGGATATAGGGTTCATGGTTTATCATCAAGAATCATAATGCAAGCATGATCATATCATAACAAATATAAAGGATATATAAACCATGTTCAAATCAAATAAGCATATAATAAGTATTTAAGAAGAAAACAAAATAACAATAACTAATTAGGCTCATATAATCAACAATAGCAACGATACTCACCATTTCATATCAATGCTCGCGTACACACACACATGATTAGTACTTAAAAATGCATTTTTATCAAGATTTTATATCATTATTTTGCACTTAAAATATCAATAATTCCTTAACTAAAGTATATTTTATAATAACAAGTCATATACCATAAGATACCTTTAATTTATGATAAATGTTCATCTTAAATGCATGTCTATCACATAAATGAAAGGATTGATTGACGAGTTTAAGTACTGAAATTAAAAGGACAAAGAGTTGGTCAAACTTAAAAACAAGATGCTGGATCAACTCAAACTGAAATATTGTTTGGTCATTGGGTCATATATGGAGTTGTAGATCTTGGATTTAGGTGTGCTCTATATAGATAGAAAGCTAAGATATAGGCCTAAAACAGTTATGCAGAAGGTAAGACTCAATTCTGCTATTTAGAAGTCCAAATCTTAGCAATAATAGATAAGTCTGAATTTGTCCTACAGCCCAGATATTATTCGGTGTTTAGCCCATATCTTGAGTTATAGAAGTCCAAATGACCTCAATTTTTTTCCTGTAAAGCTAAGACAATTTCTTAAAACTTTCATGATTCAAGTTTATTCGAATTCTGACGTTAGTAATGACGTTTTATTCATATAAGAAGATAAGAATTGTCATCAAGTTAATAATTGACCACCCATTCAATAATTAGTCAACAAATGAATAGTTTTCAATTTTAGCTTATAAAAGGAGGTATTTGTTATATATTTAGGTATCTTGGTTTTCAAATCGAGATCATGTTCTTGCTCTTTCTCTTTATATTTTTGAAATGTTTAAGTTTTGCTTATATTAATCTTTTATTTATGCTTCCAATTTTCTTTCCTTTACTTGATTAACTTTTATCTTATTTATGTTCTTATCTTGTTTATTTATATTTCTCTTCTTTCATTATGTTTAGTTAAGTTTATTTTATCAAGGTGAAAATGTTACACTAATGATGTAAGAATAAGTATAGTGTAAACTTAATATGGATTTTAATATTTGCTACTAACATGTTTTGTATTTGTTATCTTGTTCACTCTTAATACTTTGCTTGTTAAATGATTAATCTAGATTTGTGTTATATAACATTTAGTATAATAAATACTTGACACTTTCATAACCCAACTGTATGGTATAACCGACACTTATGCTATGAAAGAAACTTGATTTGTTATTAATGACACAACTAAAAGATTGATGTCTTCTCCCAAGTGTAGAAGTGCCGAAGTAACAAATAACCCTGGCAAGACCAGGGTTGAACTATAAGGAGGTTAATTGTATAAATTATAAATAATAATAATACAATAACAACAACAACAACAACAAAGAAGAAGTTGATAAGAGAATTAAACAAGATGAACATTTACCATAAATTAAAGGTATATTATAGTTAAAGACTTATTAATACTTCAAGTGCAAAATAATTATATAAAATCTTGATAAAAATATATTTTTAAGTACTAATTAATAAGATACAATTCTAAGAAATAAAATTTTATTAAAAAATTTATATCAACATTATGATCTTTCTTATGGAGAAATAGATTCAAAGATTTGTTGACATAATTTTTGCAATTGGTTTTCATTTTCTACTTAAAACTTTGAAAAAAAAATCATAATTATATTTATTTAAAAATAAATTTTAACCTAAATTAAAATTTCATTTCTAAAATTAAATCACTTTTTTATTAGTTAAGGTTTCATTTGATATGAATTTTTCCAATTGATTTAATTATTTTTTAACTTTTAGCTCATATAAAGTTATAATTATGTTTGGTTAAAAATAAATCTTGATTTAAATTAAAAGTTTTTGAAAAATTAAGTTAAAATTTAAAACTTGTAACTTTTGCATTATATAAGCAACTCATACTATATAAATTCTTTAAAAAAAATTTGAAATGAATCCTTTTTATCGAACATAGTTCTAACCTTTTAAGTTATTAATTATAAAAAAATTAAATATCTAATTTTTTTAAACAAAAACAAATAACAGCTTTGAGTTATTTTCTAGATGCAAAATCCAAATCCGGAAAAAACAATCTACATGTGAGCATCTAAAGGCTTTCTTTTGCCTTAAAAAAAAAATGGAAATATGTGGTAATCAATAGCATATTCCTCTTCTCGCAACACAAACCCCGAATTCTGTCTGCTCTCTCTCTCTCAGAAAAAGAAAAAAGGAAAAGAAAAAAAGAAAAAAGAAAAAGAAGCTACAGGCCCAACTCCCAAGAACACCAAACTGCAAGGTTCAGCCACCCACACTTCTTATTTCTTCCTGTTCCTGGTCTTGTTCCGACAGAAACTCTAGTGTAGTGGTTACAGTAGGAAAATAACCACTATATAACGATGCCGGAACAGACCAATTCTATTGACTACGTAATGGAGAAGGCCTCAGGTCCTCACTTCTCCGGCCTCCGTCTCGATGGCCTGCTTTCTTCTCCTCCGTCTTCCTCCACTGCGTCTCCCTCTCACCGCTCCGCCTCCGCTTCTGACTCCAATGCTCCCAAACAACCTTTTGTCATTGGTATATTTCACTCGCTCACAAATTTAAATTATTTAATTTTAATAAAATACTAATATTGTTTTTTTTTAATATTTTATTAACTTTGTAGGTGTTTCTGGTGGTACGGCTTCCGGTAAGACTACAGTGTGCGATATGATCATTCAACAACTTCATGATCACCGTGTTGTTCTTGTTAATCAGGTTTTTTAATTTTTTAATTTTTTGGATTTATTTTTTTGTCTGTCATTTTAAAATTTTATTATTATGATTTGTTTTTGAATTTTAGGATTCATTTTACCGTGGCTTGACGGCTGAAGAATCGAAGCGAGTGCATGAGTATAATTTTGATCATCCTGGTAAAATTGAGTTGTTCTTCAAATTTTGAGAAATAATAATTTTTTATTTTTTACTTATTTATTTTTATTTTTTGTGGTTAGTTGTTTTAGTGTTGTTATTGTTGTTGTCGTTGTAGATGCTTTTGACACGGAGCAGCTTTTAGACTGTGTTGAAAAGATGAGAAGTGGGCATTCTTATCATGTTCCAATCTATGATTTTAAGAGCCATCGCCGATGTTCGGATAGCTTCAGGCAGGTACTTCCTTTACCGAATTTTCAGCACCAATGACTCTTTTTTTTCCTGATGATTGGTGTGATAATTTTGGATACCGGATGGTAAATCGTGACATTTTTGATCAATCATTTTAGCGATTTTAACTTGGTACCCCATTTGGAAACTCTTCCTTTTATAAAAGGTCGAGGTTGCTGCGTTTCGCTCCCGCTGTTGGCATGGATGGAGAAAATGTGGTATCGCATATATTTTTTTCCTGCTGCAATTCTATGCGGGAAATTACAAGTGCAGAGGGTGAATGATTTAGTGATAATATTGTGAGGGTTTGTGAATTTTGACATCATCACAAGTAACCCTACTGCTGTTCGTGCACTTTCTCGCCATTTAGTTAAATCCCCTATAAACAGCTGGAAAGCTCTACTGTCATGGAAAGTAAGAAGTTGAAATATTTAATACATGGGCATTTGAATTGTTCTTGGCACTATTTACTCCTTTTTTTCTAATTATTTTTCAATCTCTTTGCCTTTCTTCTTCTAGAGAGGGTCATTTTAAATGCAAATTCTTTCTAGTTTCTTTTGAAACATTACTTGGATTTTTTGTCAGGTTAATGCTTCTGATGTGATTATCCTTGAGGGGATTCTGGTTTTCCATGACCAGCGTGTTCGCAACCTGATGAACATGAAAATATTTGTTGATACAGGTTTGAGTTGTTAACTAGTTATATATCATGGAAAACATCCCCCCTCAGTATTCTGTAGGTCTTGGAGATTGTGTGGTGTGTGCTTGTGTGGTCATGCCCTACTTGAGCTCATTAACACACACAATCTGGTAAATCGACAGGCAATTGCTATATTATAAATCTTTTGCCTTTGGGTGACCAAAGATGCAGCACTCTTGACAAGAATAAGTATGGTAATGATTAGTAATCTGCATATTGGATCTACTTGTACATAAATCCTTCAGTTTAACATAAAATGGAAAACCATTTTGGGCCCAGAATGCCATATGATAGTGTTATTTTAATCATAACTTAATAATGTAATAAAGACATAGAAGTCTAGTCAGACATGTTGGGAGATGGTTTGCCTAAAGAGTTACTTGACTGTCAAATGAAGGAAGATGCAGTTAAATTATTTTAGCTATTACTATATTTTCTTTACTTTGCTTTCTTGCCTTTATTAGTATTGATGATGTGTTGCCTCTAGATGCTGATGTGAGGCTTGCTCGTAGAATAAGGCGTGACACAGTTGAGAGGGGTAGGGACATAAACTCTGTTCTTGAACAGGTTAGCACTTTGTGCTTATTATATTTTTTTGTCCTCAATTAGTGAAATAATGATTAAGGTCAGCCATGGCTTGTAAGTGTGTATTTCACATAAACATGTTTTGCATGAAGCATTTCATTCCTATTTTAATTTAAAATTATGGCATATTTGCTAAGTGTATTAAGCAAATTTAAATTATATTTCTGAATATCCTTTGTTTTTTTTGCTTTGTATGTGATTGCTTGCATTAGTGCACACTGTTTCCTGATTGTATGAGAACCGCATTGTAGAAGGAAAGTGGCTTACACTCAAATGGATATAACACTGTGTTTAGTATTCATCATCCATCTCAAACCAGCAGCACATGCATTGAAGCACTGGGGCTAATGCCTGCCTCTAGTTTAAGTTCAATTATCATGAACTTGCCACCGGAGGACCCAAATTAAAGTCTCTAGATGTCAAAGGAAAGGATTCATTTCATTCTCCTAGTTTTGTACTCTATACCGTCCACTTAGAATGAAATGGCTGTGGAAAATAGGAGTAGGATTTTGACTTCTAAGAAGTGTCTTAATCAAAATCTATTTCAGCAAATGGTGTGCTGGAAATTGTTATATCCCATCAATTAGTGACTGAAATGCAAGCGCTCAACTGCTGCTGCTACATGCTTATCCTAGGAACAAACCCCCATGTTGAGCACATATACAGACAGTAGCGGATCTAAACTTCCATAGCAATTCATTTGTGTTTGTCTGTTGGCCGGAGGCAAGAAACTCTTCTGCTGGACCACTAAAGTGACCTTGGATCATTAATTACAACTTTAAAATCATGGATCGGTGATTAGTTAATCCATATTAGAGCAAGGATAATGTCCCATTTTAATATTGCTCATGATTTTCAAGGTGCTTATGCTGTGAATTTTTGCTGAAATTGAGAGGGTAATTCTCAGAGACTTAATCTCTTTAAACTCTTTGTGACTGTTATTAATGTCACACACTGAAGCATAACTGTTGATTTTGCAGTATGCTAAATTTGTGAAGCCTGCTTTTGATGATTTTGTGTTGCCTTCAAAGAAGTATGCTGATGTGATCATCCCACGGGGAGGTGACAATCATGTTGCCATTGATTTAATTGTGCAACATATCCACACTAAGCTAGGTCAACATGATCTGTGCAAAATATATCCAAATGTGCATGTCATTCAGTCAACTTTTCAGGTATGTCTTTTGTATTATTTTCCATTTGTTGCTATTATGCAGCATGTGAAACTCATTTTGGTAGTGTTTTCAGTATTTGCAAGAGAGTGCAAAACCTATTGTGTGAACTGTATTAGTGGTAATATTTTAATGGTTTATGTCTTCAAAACAAACTGATTATATTCAGTGATCTATAGTGACCATTCAATGTTACCATATAAAGTTGAGTCTATAGGTAGTGCCAAAAGAGGCATCATGACTTTGGAGTTGGGGCATAACAGTTGGAATAAAGCAATAGTTCAAGTGAACAAGAATGTTATGTTAGCATGGCTTTTGGTTTTGGGTGTTGGACATTATGAGAAAATGTTGGCCAAACCCTAAAATTTGTCATTTTCTTTTATTTGTATGTATATCTAAACAAGTACCAAAAGAAAGAAGAAGAAACCAGTGTGGGAATGGGTCAATTGGCAGTATTATGTCAATGGATGAGACTAGTGTGCTTAAAGATCTTCCTTAGCCTCTGCAGATAGACTTGCAATTTAGTTGAATTTGAGTCCTGTCCAGCTTTGATTCATCCTTTGTTTGGATTTGCTTATGTTGATGAGTCATGTTGCAGATAAGAGGTATGCATACACTGATTCGAGACAAGGACATATCGAAGCATGATTTTGTATTTTATTCAGACCGACTTATCCGTCTGGTACATTTTATCCATTTTTCCAACATTCCTCTTGCACTCTGTTCTCATTATAGATTGTAATAAATGTTTTCACTGAGTTTTCAGGTTGTGGAACATGGTCTGGGCCATTTGCCATTCACTGAGAAGCAAGTAGTGACACCAACAGGTGTGTTGGCGTAGAATAAATAATGAAGCGTGGGTTCTATAATATGTTCTCTTTGTAACATTTCCTTTTCTTTTCCTTTAATTCATTTTTTACTGCATCACTCATTTTCCTTGTTTTTAGTTTTCTATCTTTATGTGTACATATATATAAAGAGGGCGATAATTTTTGCAACTTAATTTGAAATACAAGACTTTAGGTGTTGGGAAGCCCTTGCATTTTCTGTGTTTGAATAGTTGAATGTGAATATTAGATGAATTTACTGGTCAATTCTTCTACACAACATTGAAAATTTGATTTTATTCTATTCTAGGATCGGCTTACACTGGTGTTGACTTTTGCAAGAAATTATGTGGGGTTTCAATTGTTCGAAGGTGAGGTTTAAATCAGTTATTTACTTTGGCAGTTCTAGCATTTGGTTTGTTGGCATCTTGCTTCAGGAATGTGTTGAGCGGCAAGTTGTCATCTTAGGGTGCAAGCAGTAATGAGTTTAGATACATTCTTCAGCTTCCCGACCCTGATGCTAGGGCCATATTGAGCCTCAATACAGATATATTTCTGCTTACCAGTACTTCTTGTCTGTCATTTACAGTGGAGAAAGCATGGAAAATGCATTGCGAGCATGCTGCAAAGGAATAAAAATTGGAAAATTTCTCATCCACCGTGATGGAGACAATGGAAAACAGGTAAAATTTTATGATTACCCAATAAGAAATTCCACACAGTACTTGAGGATCACATTTTAGTTATCTTTTAACATTAGATTAGCTGTTTCCAACTTATGCAGCTTATATATGAGAAGCTCCCCAAGGATATTTCAGAACGGCATGTCCTGCTTCTAGACCCTGTTCTTGCTACAGGTATTAAGTTTCTATTCACTTCAAAAGCAGAATGGATTGCTTAACTTTGCCATTGTCTGTTTTATATTAAATTATCAAGTATATTTTCCTTTAGAGTTACTCTTTTTTGTTTTAGTTGGTTTATTTGGTGGTGATCTCTTCACTTCTATTTTCTATTTCTTGAGCTTTTTCTTGCCCCCTCCCTATTCTGGTTTCTCAATGAATAATGTAGATTCTGCTGAAAATTGTTTACTTCATTGGAATCTGATTTCATGTCCGCACAGGAATTTTACTATAGTAAGTTTGTTCATGGGAAGAAGCATTTTACATCCATGTGTAAAATAGTACTTGGAGCCATGCAATGGCTTGCTGTTAGTGTAACCTTGATAAATCTGGCCATTTTCCAGCTGAACAATATTTGGCCAGATTTAGGAGCAATCTTTATTTTAAGTGAAGCTTTGAGTAATCCCAGAAAATTGGTCTTTGATTTAAGAGCAATCTTTATTTTTTGCTGTCTAGTGGTGCTTTATTAGGATGCATGATGGCTTGTATTCATACGTGGTATGTCAAGTATCTGACCAATTATGTGAGAAGGCATTCATTGTTCATCCATGGAAATTATTCATTGCCTTGTAGGTGATTGATTGCTATCTTTGATAATTTTCTTTAAGGTAACTCTGCAAACCAAGCGATAGAACTTCTCATACAGAAAGGAGTTCCAGAATCCCACATCATATTCCTAAACCTAATATCTGTAAGTTTGTGTCTTTTGATGGCTTTCTTGAAGGTAAATCTATACTTGTTGCAGTATCTTGCTCGAGTTTAGATTGCTGAAGTTTACTGATATTTTCACTCTGGAACTTCAGGCTCCTGAGGGCATCCATTGCGTTTGCAACAGGTTCCCATCCTTGAAAATCGTCACTTCAGAGATTGATGTTGCCTTAAACGAGGAATTTCGGGTCATACCAGGCATGGGTGAGTTTGGTGACAGGTACTTCGGCACTGATGATTAAACAGAGTAACTGACAAGCAGGAAGAGGGATACGAGGAACTAGTGGATGGTCCTGTCAAGTGAGACTAATATCTCAAGATTTTATTAAGAGACTGGCTAGTCTTTAATTTGTACCTTTTGAGTTATATCATTCGTGTTAATACGAGTATTAGTCACGTGATCGGCATTGTTGATAAGATCACTTCTCCTAAATTATTATTATTAAGTATATATATAGCTAAAAGGTGCGGGTAACACACTATTTCCCCACATTCATTAGCAATGTGTTTTTTTTTTTTTTGTCTTTTTATTATAATTATTATTACATTTAGATCTTTTTTTTCTTTTGGTTTTTGATTTTCTTTTTAATTTATTACTTACATGATGTGTTTATAAATATTTAGAGTTTTAATTTATTTTTTATAACGATTATCATAATATTAAAAAAATATTCTAGTATTGGGTTGGTATCAAAAAAATATCATGGCATTGTGGTTTAAACTAGGTGAGTTTGATTTTATTTTAATTTTTTTTTAATTTTACTTTTTAATATTTAGCTGATTAAGAATTGAATTTTATAATTTATTTTTTTTATAATATTTTATTAGAATATCATAGTCTTAGAAAAGATTTATATTGATTTGACACTTGATTTGTTATTTTTTATTTTTATTATCATATATATTAGATAAATTATTTTGTTATCATATAGTTAAATAAATAATATAGTTAAATAAATAATAGTTTAAAAAAAACGAGTTATTAATCTTAATGGAATTTATTATTTGGTTTGCGAGTTTGAGATATTGATTTATATTTCTTGATTAACAAGTTTATTTATCAAAGTTGATATGTTTTTTTTTTTTTAGTTTTTGATTCTTTAATTTTTTTGATTTTTTTAATATTGAATTAGTTGAGAAATGAAATTCATGGTTTATTTTTACTTTTATTTTTTATAGAGTTATTACGATCTTAAATAATTTTTTTTTTATGGTTGATGCTTAATTTTGTAAGTATTTAATGTTGTCACAAAAATAATATACAAAAATAACAAACTTATTAAACTTATTAAGTCATTGACCTATGCTTTTAATGTTATTCAAATTATTTTTAGGCCCATTAAATTGAATGATTTATTTTGAATCAATTCTTATGTGGTTTAATTCAAAATGCAAAGAGACTGGTTGATAGATTTCAAGATCGAACTGCTTGATTGAGTTTAATGATATTATCAAAAAAATCTTGATATTCTTAACATAGGAAATGGTGGTTTGGGGCAGTTGTTCTTGAGGGCATGCAATTCTAATATTATGTCCAATTATACCCCTTCCTCGATAATAAAAGTGGATTGAAATGGAAAGCATCCATGAAGTAAATTGTGTTTATTGAATGCTTCTATCTTGAAATATTTTCCCATCAGCACAATGTCAGTATTGCAAAAGGTCAAGAGATTTACATAAGGTTATTTTCTTATTAAAATCCTATGTTTATTGAATGCCTTTTATTCTATAGTCTTCCTTTATAACTCTCCGTGATCCATACTTTCTCGAAATCACTCTCCTTATCAATGCAAGTCATGACAAGTTTTACTTTATATTCGACAAGCCTAATACCATTGTTATCATTGACCTCGAAGGCTAGTGGAGGAATTGAAAACAAATAATTACTCTCTATTTTCACATCAAACACAAATATATTTCTCTTTTAGGTAAGCCAATAAAGATAACTCTACTTTTTCATATCAATTACATGTTTCTCTTCTAAGTAAGTCAATAAAATGGACCATTCACGGATATTTTTGTCATAAGACAAAGGGACTCCTCTTATGGCAACTGTCACGACTAAAAGATTGATGTTTTCTCCCAAGTGCAAGAGTGTCGAAGTAATAAATAACCCGGCAAGACCGGGGTCGAACCATAGAGAGGTTAATTGTACAAATTATAAACAACAATTATAAAACAACAATAACAACAACAGTAGTAATAATAATAATAATAATAATAATAATAATAATAATAATAATAATAAAGAAAGAGAAGAAGAAGAGAAGATGATGATGACAACTTGGAGATGGAAAATTAATGTAAGGATTAAACAATAATAATAACAAATGTCAAGGTTAGAGGTTCCAATGAAAGATTAAAAATGATTTCTTGATATTCATACTTTGCATGTTACCTTTCGGGTAAAATTTTTAGATATTCATATATTATCAATCAGATTTTGGTATCCATATAGGTATTAATCATCTTACACACACACACACACACACACATATCAATTCTACCATTTGGAAGTCCTAATCTTAGAATCAAAAGGGAAATCCGAATATGTCATACAGCCTAGACACTAGTGTTCAATCCATATCTTGAGTTCTAGAAGTCCAAATACACTGATTCTTTTTTTGTTGGAAAGCTGAGATAATTTTCTAGAACTTTTATGGGATTATCTGTTTAAATTCTGATGTTAACAATGATGTTATGTTCAAATAAGAAAATAAGGATTGTCACCAAGTTAAGATGTGACCACCCACTCAATAATTAGTTATTAAATTAATAGTTTTAAATTTTAGCTTATAAAAGAAGGTATTTGCCATGCATTTAAACATCTTGATTTTTAGATCAAGATCATATTCTTGCTCTCTTTTTTTATATTTTTGTAATGTTTGAGTTTTGCTTTCATTAATCTTTTATTTATGCCTTTCATTTCCTTTTCTTTACTTAGTTAAATTATATCTTATTTATATTCTTATCTTGTTTATTTATGTTTCTCTTTTTTATTATGTTTAACTAGATTTAATATGTCAAGGTAAAAAGGTTTCACTAATGATGTTAGGATAAGTATAATATAAACTTAATATGAACTTCAATGCTTATATCATAAACAACTTTTTATTAATATTTCTTATCATTTTTATCTTATTAATTCTTAATACTCTACTTGTTAAATGGTCATTTACATTTGTGTTGTATAACACTTGGTACAATAAATGCTTGACATTTTTATAGCCAACTATATGGTATAACCTACACTTTGTGCTATGAAAATAACTTTATTTGTTGTCAACATAAGTTAGTATCATGAATTCCTGACAATATTTAAAAGTATTGGTGTTACTTAAATAAGATAACTAATATGATCATGTTAATAATTTATAATAAGCTATTAATGACAAATCATTCGATTGGAATCTCTTTTGTGTGTGGTTTCCAATTGAGCAATAAAAAGAATTTATATTATACTTATTTGAAATACTATTAGTGGATCCTCTAACCTTGATATTTATTTTTATCATTATTTAATCCTCACATTAATCTCACATCTCAAAATTCTCTTTAACTTATAATTATTATTATTATTATTTATAATCAATCTTTTGGTCGTGGCAATAAGGACATGTATATATCATATAACATTAAAAAAAAAGGTTAAACAAAGATATCTATATATTATAAATATAAATTTCATGTTAAGTTTGAGTAGGTTTCAGGTCAGTTTTGATAATATTCATACTATATCTATTATCTATTAGATAAGGTAACCATTAAAAAAAATTGACTTATTCAAGTCAGTTTCCATCGAGTTTGGATTAAATTGTTATCTTTAATATTGAGGGATGAAATTATTTATTCATATGAATTTTTATTATCTAATAACTATTTATTAGTAAATAAAAAATAATTTAGCTAATATATAAATTTGATGTGTGTGTGTGTGTGTATCAAATTATTAAACTATAAAATAATAAATATTATACATATACATGTGTTTTATGTCAATATCAAGATATATATAGGTGTAGGTAGGTTTTTGTAGGTCTGTTAAATGTCAATGATTATTATGATAAGTTATTGTCTTTTCTTAATTATGCTATGGAACATGAATTTGTAATATCTTCTGTATGATAAATCATAATCTCTACTACTACTGCTGAATAATTGATTGACCAACTACAATATTTCATTTCTATAATTGATCATTTCATGAGTCGTATAAATTGATTATCTAAGAAAAGCCGTAAAAATCTTAGATTAGATTTGAGTCTTCATTTGTGAATTTTTATGTCTTTTAGTTTTATTATTGTGTTTTGTTATTTCTTATATTTGTTTAAGTGTGTTTCAGGTTTGTCAGTATTCGTTATTTCAGGTGATGTCTTCTATACTCTATCTTTCTACTTTAGAACATTGAGGACAATGTCTCATTTTGGTTAGGGGGAGTAGTAGTTGACAAAAAAAATTTAGTTAACTGTATTTTTCATTTCATAAAGCATGTGCAAAATTATTGTTACTAGGATGGTAGAGTAAACGAGCTCTTTTGTTAAAGTGACTCTTAAGACGTATCTTAGTAACCATTCTTAACAAAGTCTATTATAATACTTTTTGAAATATTCAAGTTTACAAACTCTCGCATTATTATCACTTAATTTTGCTCATATACTCATTTAACATGTATTCTTAAACTTTAATTTTCATACACACACTTTAACATATGATTGTGGGTTGCACATTAGATTATTACATTATTTATGTTCTTTTGTTAAAGGTGACAACTAAGGAAAAAGAATAGTATATAATTTGTAAAAATAAATAAAAAGAGTAAAAAAAATGATGATAATAAAGACGTAGATAAGTTTGGTTTCGTAGCCTTCCTAACCTAAGCAATTAAGCTCGAATGGGTGTTTTGACACTTAATACCCTAAAGTCAACTGACTTGGGAGCTATTGGCCCAATGCTTGTTACATAAATTGAGGAGAAAAACTTAAGAGAATCAAACATTGAACTATCTATGTATCAGTATCGGCAACCTGAGTTACTAAGCTCGTAGGGTGGTCTCAACACCTAATGCTCTGAGACCAACTGGTCTGGGAGTCATTAGCCAAAAGCTCATTACATGAGTTAAAGATACATCGTGTTTTAACTTATATGTATATATATTAAAAAAATAAGAAAAAAAGAGAAAAAATAATAATAATAATCCTAATATAAGGAAGTTAACCTTAAACATTAGAATAAAAATTGTGTTTTTTTTCTAAGAAAAGCCCCATAACTATGTGTTGATATATTGAGCATAAAATAAAAGTTTATTAATATCTTGTTTAAGAGGTATTGAGCAGATATATAAATTTAATGAGAGTTTATTTATCTGGATATATTAATGGAAGTTGAATGATAAATGTCTTGCTTTATGGAATTCGTAAATTATTTTTCTATTTTAACGCTTTGATTACTATGAACTAGTAATAAGCTGGTTGGACGGTGTGATTAGTACTTAAAAATACATTTTTATCAAGGTTTTATATCATCATTTTGCACTTGAAGTATCACTAACTTCTTAACTAAAACATGTTTTATAATAACATATCTCATAATATAAGATAGCTTTAATTTATGGTAAATGTTCATCTTAAATACATGCCAATCACATAAATGAAAGGTTTGATTGATGAGTTTAAGTATTGAAATTGAAAGGATAAAAAGATGACTGAACTTAAAAAAGAGATGCTGGTGTAGTCCAAACTAGAACATTGTTCAGTATTTGGGTCATATCTAGAGTTGTAGATCTCAGATTTAAGTCATCTTTATATGAGTGGAAAGGTAAGACATAGACTTACAATTTTCATGTGGAGGTTTGGTTTTAAAAAGGCCATTTTCAAGTCCAAATTATAAGAATAACAAAGAAGTCTAAATCTGTCCTGTAACCTAGACACTGTTCAGTGTTCAGCCCATATTTTAAGTTTTAGAAGTCCAAATGACCTTCTTTTTTTCCCTAGAAAGCTAAGATAATTTTCTAGAACTTTTATGAGTACAAGTGGTTCCAATTCTGACATTTTATTCAGACAAGAAAAGATAAGGATTGTCACCATGTCAAGAGTTGGCCACCCACTCATTAATTAGTCATCAAATCAATAGTTTTTAATTTTGTCTATAAAAGGAGGCATTTGCCATACATTTAGGCAACTTGGTTTTCAAATCAAGATCATGCTCTTAATTTCTTTCTTTATATTTTTGTAATGTTTAAGTTTTATTTAATGTTTTATTTTTCTTAATCTCATGTTTATGCTTTGCATCTCCTTTACTATACTTATGTTCTTATCTAGTTTATTTATATTTTTCTTCTTCACAATGTTTAGCTAAGTTTATTATGTCAATATGAAAAGGTTACACTAATGGTGTTAAAATATGTATAATATAAATTCAACATGGACTTCAATATTTATATCCAAGAAAGTTTGTTATTAACATGTCTTATCATTTTTATCTTATTAATTCTTAATGCTTATTAAATGGTTAATCTAGATTTGTGTTGTATAACACTTAATACAACAAATGCTTGGCACTTTCATAACTAACCATATAGTATAACCTACACTTGTGCTATGAAAGGAACTTGACTTGTTGTTAACATAAGTTAGCATCATGAATTCCTAATAATATTTAAAAGTTTGGTGTCACTTAAATAAGTTAATTAATACGATCATATTAAAAATTTATAATGAACTATTAAGGATAAATCATCCGATTGGAATCTCCTTTGTGTATGATTATAGTTGAGTAATAAAAAGAGTTAATACTATACTTCTTTAAAATACCATTAGTGGATCCTCTAACTTTGACAACTGTTTTTATTATTGTTTAATCCTCATATTAATCTTATATCTCGAAGTCACCATCACCATCACCATCACCATCATCATCATTATTATTATTATTTATAATCTATATAGTTAATCTCTTTGTGATTCGACCCCGGCCTTGCCGGGTTATTTATTACTTCGACACTCTTATACTTAGGAGAAGACATCAATCTTTTAGTCCTGTCAAGTTTTTGGCGCCATTTTCTGGGAGGCAAATTTCTATATAAATTATAATATTTATTTTATTTTATCTTTTTACTTTTCTTGAATCTAGCTTTTGTTTTTTTGTTTTATTTTCTTCTTCTCTTGTTTCCTTGACAACTATTTTTATTATTATTTAATCTTCATATTAATCTTATATCTCAAAGTCCTCTTTAACTTCTTCTTCTTCTTTTTATTATTATTATTATTTATAATTTATATAGTTAAGTTCCTTGTGGTTTGACCTCAGTCTTACTAGGTTATTTATTACTTCAACACTCTTGCATTTGGGACAAGATTTCAATCTTTTGGTGGTGTCAATGTGAGCTCGTATCACCATGAACAAAACTAGCAGGGTAGTAAGGCCTAAAGCGGACAATATATAGCAAGTTGAGCTAGGTTATTACATTTAGTATTAGAACTGACCACACTAACTGTCCAGTTGTGCCAATGGGGTCAGTGAACTCCTTAAGGGGATGGATTGTCTATCCCACATCGGCGAGTGAGGGATTGGTAGTTGGCATTATTAAGAGTGTTGGTTGCTAACTTGTCATACGTGTTTTGGGGCGTCAAGCTCAGATGTGGGCTCACGTCACCAGGAACAAAACCATGAGAGTGGTAAGGCCCAAAACATATGATATATGACAAGTTGGGCGGGGCTGTTACATATATGAACTTGTGAAGTAACTGAATTTAATAATTGTGGCATATATACATTATTAATTTTAGGGAGAATATTCAATTAACTCAAACATAGAATGTAGACAGATATGTTTTCTTAATTAATCAACTTATCTAGTTCTTAGGGCCGCTGTTAAATTAAATTACTAGTGCAAACATTATAGTTGTTTGATGGTTATGATTAGTTATACGACGGATCCATTAACTAACTAATGTTAAGAAGAGCTAAATATTCAAAATATAAATTGATGTTTCGTTTCCATGATCAGTTCTGATTTCTGTAGGTGGATGTTTCCTTGCAATTAAGGTTTGTTCTCTTGATAATTTTCTGATTTTATTTAATTTCGCTTGATAGTTTTTTTTTTTGCTTTAACCTAGATAACATCCAAACTCCCCCCCAAAGTGCATATCATTTAGCTTAAAAATCTGACTTGAACTTTTCTCATGAGATCGATTCCTTACTTGCTTTAGAGGGCATTTGTTTATGTAGCTGCGGCTACCTTTTAATCAAATCGCAGTTTGTAGCTGTTTGGTAAAGAAAAAATGATTTACTATGCATGGGTCCCATATAATTTTTACGTTTGAAACGCAGTTAATAAAAAGTAAAGAAATCTTACTTTTCATATACTATTTATGTTTTAGTGAACAATGCAATTAACATAAACAGCATATAATGGTACACTGTTTAGTGAATAGTGCAAGAGAATTGCACTGTTCACTTAAAAATAATGAACAGTGCAATTCACTTACACTGTTCACGAGTGAATTGCACTGTTCACACAAGTTTTTTTTTTTTAGTGTTAATTTTATTAATATTTAAAAAAATTAGTTTAGAGTGAATTAAATTTATTTACACTATAATTTGAATAATATTTTTTTCCTGAAAAACTAGTATAGAGTGAATTAAATTCACTCGCACTATAATATCAATTTTATACCTAATAATATTTTATCTAATTTTATTACACGCTCAAAAAATTATAAAAACTATAGTTCTTATCAAATGAATTTTGTACGTAATGGAATTATAAATAGTTTAATGAAATAGTAACAAATATTTTATATAAAGTATTATTTATTTCATGATATAATAGGAGTAATTAATTCTACAATATTTAATTTAAAACTATCAATATCAATACATATTTTTAAAAATTGTTTTATAACCTTAATTTCAAAAGCATTTTTAACCAAACATATTAAACTACTTTTTCTTCAACCTCAATTTTAACCACAGTTTTAACCAAACACTTATTTTTTCAAACCAACCTCAATTAAAAGTACTTTTATAAAATAAATTTTTTCAAACCACACCCACAACAGTTACCACAATACCAAACATACTCTTATACTATCTTTTGTATTGTGTTTTAAGTTAGGGTAATGACACGACTAAAAGATTGATGTCTTCTCCCAAGTACAGGAGTGTCGAAGTAATAAATAACCCGGCAAGACCGGGGTCAAACCATAGGAAGGTTAATTGTACAAATTATAAACAACAACAACAGTAATAACAATAACAATAATAATATTAGTAGCAATAATAATAATAATAATAATAATAATAATAATAATAATAATAATAATAATAATAATAATAGTAGTAGTAGTAGTAGTAGTAGTAGTAGTAGTAGTAAAGAAAAAGAAGGTGAAGAATGACACGACTGAAAGATTGATGTCTTCTTGACACGATCAAAGAGTTGATGTCTTATCCCAAGTGCAGGAGTGTCAAAGTAAAATAACCCGGCAAGACCGGGGTCGAACCACAGGGAGGTGAATTATATAAATTACAAATAAAGAAAAAGATTTAAAGAAAATAATAACAGAAAAGGAGTTAAAGAAAGTTTTGGGATGTGATATTGATGTAAGGATTAAACAATAACAAAACATATGTCAAGGTTATAGGATTCACTAATGGTATTTCAAATAAATATAATATAAACTCTTTTTATTACTCAACTAGAAACCACACACAAAGGAGGTTCTAATCGGATGATTTCTCGTTATTAGCTCATTATAAATTACTAACATGATCATATTAATTATCTTATATAAGTAGTACCATACTTATAAATATCATCAAGCATTCATGTTGCTAGTTTATGTTAACAACAAATCAAGTTTCTATCATAATAACGATTTCGGCCGAAAACTATGAAAGATCAAGCATTTGATGTACCAAATATTATACAACACAAATCTAAATTAAACATTTAATAAGCAAGGTATTAAGAATTAGTAAGATAAAAAGATAAAACATGTTAATAACAATCTTTCTTGGATATAAACATTTAAAGCTCATGTTGAGTTTATATTATACCTATTCTAACACCATTAGAAAAACCTTTTCACCTTGACATAATTAACTTAGCTAAACATTAAGAAGGAGAAAAACACAAATAAACAATATAAGAACATAAACATAATATAAGTTAACTAAGTATAGGAAAGGAAATGAAAGAGCATAAACAAGAGATTACTATAGCATAAAAGAAAACTTGAACATTACAAAGATGTAGAGAGAAAGCAAGAAGATAACTTTGATCTGAAAATTAATATGACTAAATACATGGACAATGCCTCCTTTTATAGGCTAAGTTTCAGAACTATTGATTGATTGAAGAATTGGTGGGCATCCATTGATTTGGTGGCTGGTTTTTGACATTAATGGCTGCTGGTTTTTTGATATTGTGGGCTGATTTTTGATATTGTTGGCTGGCCAAAACGTCATTGCTCACATCAGAATTATAGCCAACTGAATTGTGGAAGCTGTGGGCAATTGTCTCAGCTTTCCATAAAAAAAAAAACCAGAGCTCATTTGGACTTCTAGAACTCAAGATATGAGCCAAAAACCGAATAGTGCTTGAGCTGCAGGACAGCTTCCGACGTCTTCGTTGTTGCTAAGATTTGGGCTTGAAAACGGCAGAACTGAGTCTTTGACTTCATATGAAAGTTGTAGGTCTATGTCTTACCTTTCCATCGATATAAAATGGACCTAAATCTGATATCTACAGCTCCAGATATGATCAAATTACTGAACGGTGTTCGAGTTTGGAATGCACCAGCAACACTTTGCTAAGTTTGGCCTTCTTTTTATCCTTTCAATTTCAATCCTTAAACTCATCAATCAATCCTTTTATTTATGTGATAGACCTGCATTTAGGATGAACATTTACCATGAATTAAAGGTATATTATATTTTTAGACTTGCTAATATAAAACATGCTTTTGTTAGGGAATTTAATGATACTTTAGGTGCAATATGATGACATAAATCCTTAATGAGAATGCACTTTTAAGTACTAATCATCACCCGCTCAACAATTAGTCATCAAATCAATAGTTTTAAATTTTGGCCTATAAAAGAAGGTATTTCCCATGTATTTAGGCATCTTGATTTTTAGAACAAGATGAGGAACTATTGATAGACCTTGTTATAAATATTGCAAATAACCATTGAAAAATGTTTATCAAAATATATCTCAAGAGTTAATAAAATTCTTTTTTACTATGTCATTTTAGTAGCAACAATTTTGCAAATGGTTTATGAAATAGAAAACACAGTTTTTTTTTTAATATCAACTACTACCCTTTTCCCCCCCAACTAAAATGAGACATTGTCCTCAATGTCCTAAAGTAGAAAGAAAAAGTATATTTGTTTAAGTGTGTTTCAGGTTTGTCAGTGTTCACAAATATTATGTTATTAATAAAACCAAAAGACACAAGTTTTTACAAACTAATGCTCAAATCCAATCTCAGCTTTTTACAACTTTTCTTAGTTGACCAATTTATACGACTCATGGAGGGATTAATTACAAGGATGAAAGATTGTAGTTAGTTAATCAATTATTCAGTAGCAGCAGCAAAAATTATGATTTGTAGTGCTGAAGACGTTAGAAATGCCTGTTCCACAACATAATTAAAAAAAGACAATAACTTATTATAAAAATTATTAACATTTAATATACCCATGAGTTTATGGTGAATGTGTAATTGAGCCCATGAGAAAATATGAAAGATCTCTTCTAATGTGCCCAGACCACCTGGTAAGGTAATTAAGGCATCAACGTGTTTTAATATTGCATTTATTCGATTAGATATTGTGGAGACCTGTAGTTCCTCTCCAATTGTTTTTCCAATGACATCTCTTTGTATTAAAGCTTTGGGGACAACCTCTAAAACTTGACTACCTCCTAGAAATACAGCTATTTACACACACCCCATTAACGCCTCCCCCATACACTAAATAAATCTTTCTCTCAACCAGTACCTAACCAAGATGATTTGCTGATTCTAAAAACTCTATTTCCTTCCTAGGACTGGATCCACTGAAGACATAAATGTTTTTTATGTTATGACTTGAGGAACTTGTCATTTCTACACACTTCTATATCTCTTAAATGTGTGGGTTGAGTAGAAATGAAAAGATAGAAGAAAGTAATTTATAAATGAGAAATTAAAAATGCAATCATACCACCTATATATAGGCCAGTTGAAGTCTTTTTCTCTCTCTCTCTCTCTCTTTTAAATAAAAAACACGTGTATGTATAAGTAGTTATGATTGTGACTTACATCTTTCCTTGGTTTTATGTCTAAAAATAACTTAAACGCCCTTTATAAGTCGGGAATAGACTTCCCATCTAATTTTCTTAAAAAATAGCAAATATGGTCTTTTTTTAGTTAGATTCCCAAGACTATGCCTATCATGTTCTTTATGAAAATAGGGTCGTAAGCTATGAATTGCATAATGCATATCTCTACTATGATGAGACTTAAGAGTCAATAGAAGATTATTTAAAGACTTTCTATGTTTTGAAATAAATCCTACTTTTTGACAATTTTCACAGGTTTTGCAGAATACATGTGACTCCTTAAATATGATGGTCTAGTAAAATCCACTTTGTAAGATTTTTGTAGTCCTCTTTTTTAATGAGAAATGATTCTGATATGCCTTTGAGTGATAAAATTTAATGACATTACTTACCTTATTATTGGGAATGCATCTTTGAAATATTTGATCAGGAGAATATTTAAATAAGTAAGGGTCATCCTAATAAAAGTTTTGCACATCGTTCAAAAATTTTCTTGTCTTGGTTATCCAAATGAGCTGGCAAAAATCTTAAAGTAAGAAAATTGATATTTTTAACAAACTAAGGCATTGAATTAAGAGAAAGTAAAGATTCAACAGGAAAGTTATCATCGATTGGTGTAATGTCGGATGTTGAATCTATTGTCAATTTTAAAAAATGCTCTGTGACAATATTTTTGGTGCCTTTTTCATCCTTTGATTTCTTCTTGTTTGAAAGTTTCAAAGATTTCAAAATCATGAATAACTTTTTTTTGTTTGGTCATGGCATGTGAGAATGAAAGTACTGGTGGGGAATCAGTCTTTCATTTGCAATGTTCAAGTTTAACACTTTCCTTACCTATAGAGATTGACTCATCATCTTTCTTACAAGGTTCAATAATTGGTTTTTCAAAAACCTTACCATTATAGAGAGTAATGACTTATTGGACTTAATCCATCTTACTCTTGAAAACTGAGAGGAGATGTGAATTTTGCAAGAATATCTTTAAAATCTGTTATGCTTTAAGCAAGTTGAGTGTTGATTGCCTCTTGCTTTTCAATTAATGCATGCAATGTTTGCTCAAGATTTCTTCTAAGAGGTAAAACATAAGAAGGTTTATATCCATAAGAATTTTGAAAATTATAGTGTGCTTAAAATGGTGGTTGTGAAGTTTGTGCATCATTGTTATCATTCTTCTAACTAAAATTTGGGTGATTTCTCCAACCAAGGTTGTATTTTTACGAGTATGGTGATTAGCACTTAAAAGTGTATTTTTATCAAGGTTTTATATCATCATTTTGCACTTGAAGTATCAATAACTCCTTAACTAAAACATGTTTTATAATAACATATCTAATAATACAAGATACCTTTAATTTGTGGAAAATATTCATTTTAAATGCAGGCTTATCACATAAATGAAATGATTGCTTGATGAGTTCAAGAACTGAAAATGAAAGGACAAAAAGATGGCCAAACTTAGAAAACAGATGTTGGTGCAGTCCAAACCGGAACACTATTCAGTAATTGGGTCATATCTAGAGCTGTAGATCTTGGATTTAGGTCCATTTTATATGGATAGAAAGGTAAGACATAGGCCTACAACTTTTATAAGAGCCCAAGATTTAGAAAGGCTATTTTCAAGTCCAAATTGTAGCAACAAAGAAGAAGTTTGAATCTGTCCTACAACCTAAACATTGTTCAGTGTTTGGCCCATATCTGGAGTTCTAGAAATCCAAATGACCTCAATATTTTTTTTCTAGAAATCTGAGACAATTTCCTATAACTTTTATGTTTTCAAGTGGTTCTAATTCTGACGTTATCAATAAAGTTTTAGGCAGACAAGAGAAGATAAAGATTATCATCATGTCAAGAGTTGGTCACCCACTCATCAATTAGTCATCAAATAAATAGTTCCTAATTTTGGCCAATAAAAGGAGGCATTTGTCATGCATTTAAGCATCTTGGTATCTAGATCAAGATCATGCTCTTGCTTTCTCTCTTTGTATTTTTGTAATATTTAAGTTTTATTTTCATTAATATCTTGTTTATGCCTTTCAATTCTTTTCCTTTACTTAGTTAACTTTTATCTTATTTATATTCTTATTATATTTATTTATTTTTCTTTCTTTCATTATGTTTAGTTAAGTTTATTATGTCAAGGTGAAAAGGTTATACTAATGGTGTTAGAATAAGTATAATGTAAACTTAATATGGACTTTAATGTTTGATACTAACATGTTTTATATTTGTTATCTTATTCACTCTTTAATACTTTGTTTCTTAAATGACTAATCTAGATTTATATTGTATAACACTTGGTACAAGAAATGCTTGGCATTTTTATAGCTCATACTGTATGTATAATCGATATCTGAGTTATGAAAAGAACTTGATTTGTTATTAACATAAGTTATAATTATGAATGTCTGACGAGATTTACAAGTATTAGCATTATTAATCAACTAAGATAATTAATGTAATCATGTTAACAATTTCTAATATGATTGGAACCTCCTTTGTGTGTGGTTTCCAATGGAATAATAAGATTTTATACTATACTTGTTTGACATATGATTAGTGGATCCTCTAACCTTGACATTTATTATTATCATTGTTTAATCCGTACATTAATCTTCCATCTTAAAGTTTTTATCAACTTCTTCTTCTTCTTCTTCTTCTTCTTTATTATTGTTATTATTGTTGTTGTTGTTATCTGTAATTTATACAATCAACCTCCCTGTGGTTCAACCCAGTCTTGCCGGGTTATTTATTACTTTGACACTCCTGCACTTGAGAGAAGACATCAATTTTTTGGTCATGTCAGACACCTCAGGCAATATGTCGATGGTGACTTTAACTTCTCCTTCTGGGGTAGTCCTGGCAATTCTTCTGAAAATACATCCGGAAATTCCCTAACAATTAGAATGTCAGAGAGTTCTATTTTACCCTTTTTTGAATTTATCACAAAGGCAAGGTATGTTGTACAACCTTTCTTTTGTAGTTTTCTCACAGCCATAGCCAAGATTATATTTATAAAGTTGAAAATTCTCTCCCCTTTAAAGACCATTGTTTCACCCTCAGCCCCTTGGAAGGTTACTGTTTTTGTAAAGCAATCTAGGTGAGCCTTATTTTTGCCTAACCAAATATCAGAATCACTTAATTCTAGGGGTATTAAATATGCTTCTAGTTCACACCCATTAATTTTAATTCCCACCCCTTCAAATACAACATTTTCTTCATAGTTTCACCC
>NW_011501085.1:0-60797 GCF_000495115.2 Populus euphratica
AAGGATTATGTCAGAAAATTTAATGTTGGAATTCAGAACAAAGAATTGAAGAGAAATTTAGTTAAAGTTTAAAGCGAATCTTATTTCAAATAAGTACTTCAAATTTTCCCTAAAAAATCAATTCTATTCCAATCCTAGAAAAGATTATTATATGATCTATTTCAAGCCCAAACTTGCCTTATATTGTGTGCAAACTTTAACCATCAAACACTCAAGGTTTCAATGTCAATCTTAACCTAAATAATAGGTACATTTGTTATTAGTACTTAAAAGTGCATTTTTATCAAGGTTTTACATCATCATTTTGTACTTGAAGTATCAATAACTCCTTAACTAAATCATGTTTTATAATAACATATTTAATAATATAAGATACCTTTAATTTATGATAAATGTTCATAAATAAGTTATAATCATGAATGCCTGATACTATTTACAAAGATTAACATTAATTGAATAAGATAACTAATGTAATCATCTTAACAATTTATAATTTGATTGGAATCTTCTTTGTATGTGGTTTCCAACTGAATAATTAGAGTTTATACTATAATTGTTTGACATACTATTAGTGGATCCTCTAACCTTGATATTTGTTGTTATCGTTGTTTTACCCTTACATTGATCTTTCATCTGAAAGTTCTCATCAATTTCTTTTTCTTCTTCTTTACTACTACTACTACTACTACTACTACTAGTATTGTTGTTGTTGTTGTTGTTGTTATTACTATTGTTGTTGTTTATAATTTATAGAATTAACCTTCCTATGGTTCGAACCCGATCTTGCCGGGTTATTTATTACTTCGACACTCCTGCACTTGGGAGAAGACATCAATCTTTTAGTCGTGTTAAGTTTTTGGCGCCGTTGTCAAGGAGGTAAGTTCTTTTACAAATGATAGTTTTTATTTTATTTTCTCATTTCACTTTTCTTGTTATAACTTTGTTTCTTTTCTCTTGTTTCTTCTTCTTTTGTTTTTTTCTTCCTTTTATTATATTCCTACACGTGCATGAGAGTGTGGTCACATACGTCAAGTGGTAGACTTTCTAGGGTATCCTCATCAATTTCAGAAAATATGGCCGAAGAAGATAATCAATCACTTCATAATGAGAATAATGAGAATAACAATGTTAGAACACTTAGAGACCATATGAATCCCACAAGAATAAGTGCACCATCATGCATAGTTTTTCCTCCCGATGCATCTCATTTTAATTTTAAGCCAGACATTATTTAACTTTTACCTTCTTTTCATGGCTTAGTGACACGACTAAAAGATTGATGTCTTCTCCCAAGTACAGGAGTGTCAAAGTAATAAATAACCCGGCAAGACTGGGATCGAATCACAGGGAGGTTAATTGTACAAATTATAAATAATAATACTACAACAACAATACTAATAGTAATAACAATAATAATAATAATAATAATAAAGAAAAAAAAGGAGGAGGAGGAGAAGATGATGAGAACTTTAAGATGGAATATTAATGTAATGATTAAACGATGATAATAACAAATGTCAAGGTTAGAGGTTTCACTAATGGTATGTCAAACATGTATAGTATAAACTCTTATTATTCAATTGGAAACCACACATAAAGAAGGTTCCAATCAGATTATAGATTGTTAACATGATTACATTAGTCATCTTATTTGATTAATGCTAATACTTGTAAATCTCGTCAAACATTCATGATTATAACTTATGTTAACAACAAATCAAGTTCCTTTCATAGCTCAAGTGTCGGTTATACCATACAGTATGGGCTATGATAGTGTCAAGCATTTGTTGTACCAAGTGTTATGCAACATAAATCAAGATTAGTCATTTAACAAGCAAAGTATTAAAGAGTGAATAAGATAACAAATATAAAACATGTTAGTATCAAACATTAAAGTCCGTATTAAGTTTATACTATACTTATTCTTACACCATTAGTGTAACCTTTTCACCTTGACATAATAAACTTAGCTAAACATAATAAAAGAAAGAAAAATAAATAAACATAATAAGAACATAAATCAAATAAGAGTTAATTAAGTAAAGGAAAGGAAATGAAAGGCATTAACTTGATATTAATGAAAACAAAGCGTAAACATTACAAAAAATACAAAGAGAGAAAGTAAATCATGATCTTGATCTGGAAACCAAGATGCCTAAATGCATGGCAAATGCCTCCTTTTATAGGCCAAAATTAGGAACTATTGATTTGATGACTAATTAATGAGTGGGTGATCAACTCTTGACTTGGTGACAATCCTTATCTTCTCTTGTCTACCCAAAACGTCACTGATAACGTCAAAATTGGAGCCACTTGAAAACATGAAAGTTGCAGGAAATTGTCTCAGCTTTCTTGTGTAAAACATTCAGCTCTTTTGACTTCTAGAACTCCAGATATGGCCAAAATACTGAACAGTGCTAGGGCTGGAGGACAGATTCGGGGTTCTTTGTTGTTGCAATAATTTGGACTTGAAAATGACCTTTTTAGATCTTGGGCTCCATATGAAAGTTGTAGGCCTATGTCTTACCTTTTCATCCATATAAAGTAGACCTAAATCTGAGATCTATAGCTTTAGATATGACCCAATTACCAAACAGTGTTTCGATTTGGATTGCACCAACATCTCTTTTCTAAGTTTGGCCATCTCTTTATCCTTTCAATTTCAGTTCTTAAATTCATCAATCAATCCTTTCATTTATGTGATAGGCCTGCATTTAAAATGAACATTTACCATAAATTAAAGGTATCTTATATTATTAGATATATTATTATAAAACATGCTTTAGTTAAGGAGTTATTGATACTTCAAGTGCAGAATGATGATATAAAACCTTGATAAAAATGCACTTTTAAATACTAATCAGCTATCATTTGGAAACATAACATTGGAGATGAATATTTTCAACATTTGCAAGCAACCAAGAGATGATAATGATTTACAAGAAGTAGATCATGTTGATGAATTAGTTTATGATCAACCTGAATCTACTTTAAGTAAAAATTAGTTGGATGAATCTGATGATTCGCAAATGATTTATTTCAAGGAAGAAATCATGGATGAAAAATGCATGAAAAATGTTGATGTGGATCTTTTGTCAAAAGTGACACCAAATTCGACATCTGACATCCCACCAATCAATGATTACTTTCCTAACGAATCCTTTCTTTCTCTTAATCCAATGCCTTGGTATGATAAAAATATCAATTTTCTTGCTTTAGGAGATTTGCTAGCTAATTGGAGTACCCAAGACAAAGAAAAGTTTTCTTTCCCACTAATCGAGATCAAGATCATGTTCTTGCTTTCTCTCTTTGTATTTTTTTGTAATGTTTATGCTTTGCTTTCATTAATATCAAGTTTATGCCTTTCATTTCCTTTCATTTACTTAGTTAACTTTTATCTTATTTATGTTCTTGTTTTGTTTATTTATTTTTGTTTCTTTCATTATGTCTACCTAAGTTTATTATGTTAAGGTGAAAAGGTTACACTAATGGTGTAAGAATAAGTATAGTGTAAAGTTAATATGGACTTTAATGTTTGATACTAACATATTTTGTATGTGTTATCTTGTTCACTCTTTAATACTTTGCTTGTTAAATGACTAATCTTGATTTATGTTGTATAACACTTGGTACAACAAATGCTTGACACTTTCATAGCCTATACTGTATGGTATAACCGACACTTGAGCTATGAAAGGAACTTGATTTGTTGTTAACATAAGTTATAATCATGAATGCTTGATGAGATTTACAAGTATTAGCATTAATTTAATAAGATGACTAATGTAATCATGTTAACAATCTATAATCTGATTGCAACCTCCTTTGTGTGTGGTTTCCAATTAACTAATAAGAGTTTATACTATACTTATTTGACATACCATTAGTGGATCCTCTAACCTTGACATTGTTTATTATCGTTGTTTAATCCTTATGTTAATTTTCCATTTCAAAGTTCTCATCAATTTTTCTTCTTCTTCTTCTTTATTATTGTTATTATTATTATTATTATTACTACTACTACTACTACTAGTATTATTAGTATTATTATTGCTACTATTATTGTTGTTGTTGTTATTCTTACTATTGTCGTTTATAATTTGTACAATTAACCTCCCTGTGGTTCGACTCCGGTTTTGTCGGGTTATTTATTACTTCGACACTCTTGCACTTGGGAGAAGACATCAATCTTTTTGTCGTGTCAAATTTTTGGCGCCGTTGCGGGGGAGGTAAGTTTTGTATAAATTATAATATTTATTTTATTTTCTCTTTTCACTTTTCTTATATATAACTTTATTTCTTTTCTCTTGTTTCTTCTTCTTTTGTTCTATTCCTACACGTGCATGAGAGTGTGGTCATGTACATCAAGTGGTAGACTTTGTAGGGTATCCTCATCATTTTCAGAAAATATGGCTGAAGAAGATAATCAATAACTTTATAATGAGAATAACCATGCTAGAACACTTAGAGACCACATGAATCCCACAAGAACAAGTGCACCATCATGCATAGTTTTTCCTCCCGATGCATCTCATTTTAATTTTAAGCCAGACATTATTCAACTTTTACCTTCTTTTTATGGCTTAGAATTGGAAAATCCATACTTGCATTTAAGGGAATTTGAGGAGGTCTGGAACACATATAATAATTTAAATTGTAGCATGAACACCATCAGATTAAAGCTTTTTACTTTTTCATTAAAAGATAAAGCTAAAACATGGCTACAAAATTTGAGACCAAGATCCATTCGTGCTTGGGATGAAATGCAACAACAGTTTTTAAAGAAGTTTTTTCCATCTCATAGAACAAACTCTTTCAAAAGACAAATCACCACTTTCACTCAAAAACCAGGAGAAACATTTTACCAATGTTGGGATAGGTATCGAGACTTGCTTAGTACTTGCCCTCATCATGGTTTTGAAACATGGAGATTGGTTTCACATTTTTATGAATGGTTAACACCTAGAGATAGGCAAATGGTTGAATTAATGTGCAATGGAGCATTTAGACTTGTTAGCTGAAAATGCTCAAAATTAGGACACCGCGGGTACTTATGAGGCACCGAGCAAAACTCAACCTCATACATCTAGTTGAGGTATGTACAACCTTAGAAAAGATCATGACCTTCAAGCCAAGCTTGCATCTTTTGCTAGAAAAGTCGAGGCACTAGAATTGAAAAAGAGTGGTCAATTAAAATCTGTTGAACACATTGTGTGTCAAATATGTGAAACAAATGACCACTCAACCAACGAGTGTCCAACCTTGCCTTCTTTTAAGGAATGTCTCCATGAATAAGCCTATGCTTTAAATAGTTTTCAAAGGGCCAACCACAACCCATACTCAGAAACATACATCCCTGGTTGGAGAAATCACCCAAATTTTAGTTGGAAGAGTGAGAACAACAATGCACAAACTTCACAACCACCATTTCAAGCACACCACAATTTTCAAAATTCTCATGGATATGCACCTCCTTATGCTCCACCTCTTAGAAGAAATCTTGAGGAAACATTACATGCATTCATTGAAAAGCAAGAGACACTCAATACTCAACTTGCTTAAAACATGACAGATTTTAAAGATACTCTTGCAAAATTAACATTTGCTCTCAGTTTCCAAGAGAAAGGTAAGTTTCCATCTCAACCACAACAAAATCCCAAGGGGCAATACAATGCAAATGCAAGTAGTTCCGGAAGCCAACACATGGATCAAGTCAAATCAGTCACTACTTGACACGACTAAAAGATTGATGTCTTCTCCCTCGTGCAGGAGTGTCGAAGTAATAAATAATCCGGAAAGACCGGGGTCGAACCACAAAGAGGTTAATTGTACAAATTATAAACAACAACAATAGTAACAACAACAACAACAACAACAACAACAAGAATAATAATAATAATAATACAAATAGTAGTAGTAGTAGTAGTAATAATAATAATAATATTAAAAAAAAAGTAGTATAAGAAGAAGAATAAGATGAGAACTTTGAGATGGAATATTAATGTAAGGATTAAACAATGATAATAACAAATGTCAAGGTTAGAGGATCCACTAATGGTATGTCAAACAAGTATAGTGTAAACTCTTATTATTCAATTGGAAACCACACACAATGGAGGTTCCAATCAGATTATAGATTGTTAACATGATTACATTAGTCATCTTATTCAATTAATGCTAATACTTGTAAATCTCGTCAAGCATTTATGATTATAACTTATGTTAACAACAAATCAAGTTCCTTTCATAGCTCAAGTGTTGGCATGATCCTTATTAAGTTTACACTATACTTATTCTTACACCATTAGTGTAACCTTTTCACCTTGACATAATAAACTTAGCTAGACATAATGAAAGAAAGAAAAATAACTAAACAAAATAAGAACATAAATAAGATAAAAGTTAGCTAAGTAAATGAAAGGAAATGAAAGGCATAAACTTGATATTAATGAAAGCAAAACATAAACATTACAAAAAATACAAAGAGAGAAAGTAAGAGCATGATCTTGATCTGGAAACTAAGATACCTAAATGGATAGCAAATGCCTCCTTTTATAGGCCAAAATTGGGAATTATTGATTTGATGACTAATTGATAAGTGGGTGGCCAACTCTTGACTTGGTGACAATCCTTATCTTCTCTTGTCTGCCCAAAACGTCATTGATAACGTCAAAATTAGAGCCACTCAAAAACATGAAAGTTGTAGGCAATTGTCTCAGCTTTCTGGTGTAAAACATTCAGCTCATTTGGACTTCTAGAACTCCAGATATGGCCAAACTACTGAACAGTGCTTGGGCTGGAGGACAGATTTGGGCTTCATTATTGTTGCTACAATTTGGACTTGAAAATGGCCTTTTTAGATCTTGGACTCCATATGAAAGTTATAGGCCTATGTCTTACCTTTCCATCCATATAAAGTAGACCTAAATCTGAGATCTATAACTCTAGATATGACCCAATTACCGAACAGTGTTCCGATTTGGATTGCACAATGTCGTTCTTTAGGAATGGTATCTATAAATCTTGAAGATAAAATACAATTCATTAAGGATGGCCTGAGTAAGGAGTCTTTAGATAATCTTTTATTGATTCTTGAGACACATCTTAGTGGAGATGTGCATCGTGCAATTCATGATTTATGGTCACTATTTCATAAAGAACATGATCGACTTAGTCTTGGGAATCTGACTAAAAAAGACCCTATTTGCCAGTTTTTAAGAAAATTGGAGGGGAAGCCTATCCCCGACCCATAGTGGGCGTTTAAGCCGTTCTTGGACGTAAAACCAAGGGAAGATATGAGCCACAATCACAACTACCTGTACATACACATGCTTTTTCAAAAGTAAATAAATAAATAAATAAAGAGAGAGAGAGAGAGAGTGTTTGTGAGACTTTAGCTGGCCTACATATAGGTGGTATGATTGCCTTTCTAATTTCTCATCTATAAAACCCTCTCTTCCTTCCTTTCATTTCTACTCAACCCATACATTTAACAACTACAGAAGTGTGTAGAAATGGCAAGTTCCTCAGGTCATCATATAAGAAATATTTGTGTTTTTGGTGGATCTAGTCTTGGAAAAGAGAAGGAGTTTTTAGAATCAGCAAATCATCTTGGTCAAGTGCTAGCTGAGAGAAAGATTCATTTAGTGTATGGGGAGAACTTTTATGACTCTTGAGACGCATCATAGTAATCATTCGTAAAAAGGTCTATCATAATACTTCTTGAAATATTCAGATTTACAAACTCTTCAATTGTTATCACTTAATTCTGCTCATATACTTATTTAACATGTTTTCTTAAACCTTAATTTACACACACACACACTTTAACATATGATTGTGAGTTGCATATTGGATTATTACATTATTTATGTTCTTTTGTTAAAGGTAACAACTAAGGGAAAGGGATTGTATATAATTAAAAAGAAAAAAAGAAAAACATGAAAAAAAAAGAAAAAAAGAAAAAAAATGATGATAATAAAAATGTAGATAAGTTTGGTTTCGTAGCCTCCCCAACCTAAGCAATTAAGCCCGAAGGGGTGTTTTAACACCTAATACCCTAAAGTCAACTGACTTGGGAGCTATTGGCCCAACGCTTGTTACATGGGTTGAGGAGAAAAGCTTAAGGGAATCAAACATTGCACTATCTACATATCAGTATCTGCGACCCGAGTTACTAAGCTCGTAAGGGTGTCTTAACACCTAATGCCCTAAGACCAACTGGTTTGGGAGTCATTAGTTGAAAGCTCGTTACATGGGTTAAAGATGCATGGTGTTTTAAATTATATGTATATATACTAAAAAAAAAAGAAGACAAAAATAACAATCCCAACCCATAATTATGTGTTGATACATTGAGCACAAAAGAAAGGTTTATGAATATCTTGTTAAGAGGTATTGAGCAGGTATATAAATTTAATGAGAGTTTGTTTATCTGGATAGATTAATGGAAGTTAAATGATGACTACCTTGCTTTGTGGAATTTGCAAAGTACTTTTCTATTTTAACGCTTTGATTACTAGGGACTAGTAATAGGCTGGTTGGGAGGTGTGATTAGTACTTAAAAGTGCATTTTTATCAAGGTGTTATATCATCATTTTGCACTTGAAGTATCAATAACTCCTTAACTAAAACATGTTTTATAATAATATATCTAATAATATAAGATACCTTTAATTCATGGTAAATGTTCATTTTAAATGCAGACCTATCACATAAATAAAATGATTGATTGATGAATTTAAGAACTGAAATTGTAAGGACAAAAAGATGACCAAACTTAAAAAAGAGATGTCGGTGCAATCCAAACCAGAACACTGTTCGGTAATTGGGTCATATTTGGAGCTGTAGATCTCAGATTTAGGTCTACTTTATATGGATGAAAAGGTAAGATATAGGCCTATAACTTTCATATGGAGCCTAAGATCTAAAAATGCCATTTTCAAGTCCAAATTGTAGCAACAACAAAGAAGTTTGAATCTGTCTTCCAGCCCGAGCACTGTTTAGTATTTGGCCCATATCTGGAGTTCTAGAAGTCCAAATGAGCTGAATGTTTTACACAAGAAAGTTGAGACAATTTCCTACAACTTTCATGTTTTCAAGTGGCTCCAATTTTGACGTTATCAATGACGTTTTGGGCAGACAAGAGAAGATAAGGATTGTCACCAAGTCAAAAGTTGGCCACCCACTTATCAATTAGTCATCAAATCAATAGTTCCCAATTTTGGCCTATAAAAGGAGGCATTTGCCATGCATTTAGGCATCTTGGTTTCCAGATCAAGATCATGCTCTTCCTTTCTCTCTTTGTATTTTTTATGCTTTGTTTTCATTAATATTAAGTTTATGCCTTTCATTTCCTTTCCTTTACTTAGTTAACTTTTATCTTATTTATGTTCTTATTTTGTTTATTTATTTTTCTTTCTTTCATTATGTCTAGCTAAGTTTATTATGTCAAGGTGAAAACGTTACACTAATGGTGTAAGAATAAGTATAGTGTAAACTTAATATGGACTTTAATGTTTGATACTAACATGTTTGGTATTTGTTATCTTGTTCACTCTTTAATACTTTGCTTGTTAAATGACTAATCTTGATTTATGTTATATAACACTTGGTACAACAAATGCTTGACACTTTCATAGCCCATACTGTATGGTATAATCGACACCTAAGCTATGAAAGGAACTTGATTTGTTGTTAACATAAGTTATAATCATGAATGCTTGACGAGATTTACAAGTATTAGCATTAATTTAATAAGATGACTAATGTAATCATGTTAACAATCTATAATCTGATTGGAACCTCCTTTGTGTGTGGTTTCCAATTAACTAATAAGAGTTTATACTATACTTGTTTGATATACCATTAGTGGATCCTCTAACCTTGACATTGTTTGTTGTCGTTGTTTAATCCTTATGTTAATTTTTCATCTCAAAGTTCTCATCAATTTTTTTTTCTTCTTCTTCTTCTTTTTCTTTATTATTGTTATTACTACTACTACGACTACTACTACTACTACTACTACTACTAGTATTATTAGTATTATTATTGCTACTATTATTATTGTTGTTGTTATTATTACTATTGTTGTTGTTTATAATTGTTGTTTATAATTTGTACAATTAACCTCCTTGTGGTTCGACCCCGGTCTTGCCGGGTTATTTATTACTTCGACACTCCTGCACTTGGGAGAAGACATCAATCTTTTAGTCGTGTCACTTATATTATTAGATATATTATTATAAAACATGCTTTAGTTAAGGAGTTATTGATACTTCAAGTGCAAAATGATGATATAAAACCTTGATAAAAATGCACTTTTAAGTACTAATCACTTAGATTTAGAAAATTAATATTTGCATTTAAGGGAATTTAAGGAGATCTGTAACACCTATAATGACTCAAATCATAGCATGAATACCATCAGATTAAAGCTTTTTACTTTTTCATTAAAAGATAAAGCTAAAATATGGTAAAGAATTTGAGACTAGGACCATTCGTGCTTGGGATGAAATGCAATAACAGTTTTTAAAGAAGTTTTTCCCATCCCACATAACAAACTCTTTCAAAAGACAAATCACTACTTTCACTCAAAAACCAGGAGAAATATTTTATCAATGTTGGGATAGATACCAAGATTTGCTTAATATTTGTCATCATCATGGTTTTCAAATATGGAGATTGGTTTCACATTTTTATGAAGGGTTAACACCTAGAGATAGGCAAATGGTTGAATTGATGTACAATAAAACTTTTAAAGATAAAGACCCACTCTTGAACCTTGTGAGAAAGATGATAAGTCAATCTCTGAGGGTAAGGAAGGGGTTGAATCTAAAAATTACAAAGAAACGATTGATTCCCTGTCAGCACTTCCATTTCCTCATGCTATGACCGAACAAAGGAAAGTCAATCACAACACTAAAATCTTTGAAACTTTCAAATAGGTAAGGATCAATATACCTTTGCTGGATACTATTGAACAGGTTCCTTCTTATGCTAAATTTTTGAAAGATTTATGCACTGTGAAGAGGAAACTGAACGTGTAAAAGAAAGCCTTTTTAGCCGAACAAGTAAGTGTCATTCTTTAGAACAATAATGCTTTGAAATATAAAGACCCTGGTTGTCCTATAATTTCTTGCTTTATTAGAGAACATAAAATTAAAAGAGCCTTACTTGATCTTAGAGCCAATATGATTTTTCTTCCATATTCAGTTTTTCAAAGTCTCAATCTAGGTGAGTTAAAACCAACTTCTGTAACTCTTTTACTTGTTGATAGATCTGTAAAAATACCTAGAGGAATAGTTGAAGATGTGTTAGTACAAGTCAATAAATTCATTTATCTTGTGGATTTTATTGTCTTGGACACAGAACCTGTTGAAGTATGTAATTCATTTCCTGTTATTTTAGGACGTTCATTTCTTGCAACTTCTAATGCATTGATTAATTGTAGGAATGGACTGATGAAGCTATCATTTATAAACATAACATTGGAGATGAATATTTTCAATATTTGCAAGCAACCTGTAGATGATAATGATTTACAAGAAGTGGACTTTACTGAAAAATTAATTTATGATCAATTTCAAACCACTTCTAGTGAAATTGAGATTGATGAATCTGATGATTTGTAAATGATTTATTTTTAGAAAGAATCAAAGACAAGTAATTGGAGACCACAAATTGAGGAATTGCCACCATGATTAATTAAGTCCATACCTTTAAGTGTTCAACCACCCAAACCTGATTTGAAGTCGTTGCCATTCAATCTCAAATACTCTTTTTTGGGAGAAAATGAAAATTTTTCGGTAATAATCTCTTCCAAACTTAATGCACATCAAGAAGGTAAATTATTACAAACTCTAAAAATGCACAAAAATACATTAGGATGGACCATAGCTGACATAAAAGAAATTAGTCCTTTGATTTGTACACATATAATTTATTTGGAGGAAAATGCTAAACCCTCTAAGAAAATGCAATGAAGGCTCAATCTTAATATGAAAGAAGTAGTGAAAAATGGAGTCATTAAACTTCTAGGTAATGGAATCATTCATCCTATTTTTGAAAGCAAATGGGTAAATCCTACCCAAGTTATAATCAAGAATTCTAGAGTCACTGTGATAACAAATGAGAACAATGAGTTAATTCCCACTTGGATTGTTACTGGTTGGCGCATGTGCATTGACTATAGGAAACTTAATTCAATGACTAGAAAAGATCATTTTTCTTTACTTTCATGGATCAAATCCTAGAAAGAGTTGTAAGTCATGAATTTTATTGTTTCCTAGATGGCTATTTAGGTTACAACCAAATTAAAATTGCATTGGAAGATCACGAGAATACTATTTTCACATGTCCATTTAGTACTTTTGCATATCGAAGGATGCCTTTTGGATTATATAATGCAACAACCACGTTTCAAAAATGCATGCTCAGTATATTTAGTGATATGGTTGAACATTTTCTTGAAATTTTTATGGATGATTTTTCTATTTTTGGCAATTCATTTGATGATTGTTTGACTAAATAGAAAAGGTTTTGAGCAGGTGTGAAGAGAAAAATCTTAACTGAATTGGAAAAAATATCACTTTATGGTAACAAATGGCATTATACTTAGTCACATTGTTTCATCAAAAGGAATTGAGGTTTCTAAAAAAGATTTTAAGGCTAGATTGGTGCGATGGATTTTCTTACTTCAAGAATTTGATATAACAATCAAAGATAAAAAAGGCACCAAAAATATTGTCGCAGATCATTTGTCAAGATTGACAACAGATTCAAAAACAGACATCACACCAATTGATGACTACTTTCCAAATGAATCTTTACTTTCTATCTCTACAATGCCTTGGTTTGCTAATACTGTTAATTTTCTTGTTTCAGGATAATTGCCGGCTCATTGGAGTACCCAAGATAAAAGAAAGTTCTTGAATGAAGAGAAGAACTTTTATTGGGATGACCTATATTTATTCAAATATTATCCTGATCAAATATTTTGAAAATGCATTCCTGACAATAAGATAAGTAGTGTCATTAAATGTTGTCATTCTAAGGCATCTGAGGGCCATTTCTCATTAAGAAAGAAAATTGCAAAAATCTTACAAAGTGAATTTTACTAGCCCATTATGTTCAAGGACTCATATGTATTTTGCAAGACTTATATAAATTTTTAAAGGTTAGGATCTATTTCAAAACATCACGTGATGCCTTTAAATCCTATTCTTGTCATTGAGATCTTTGACTGTTGGGGTATAGATTTCATGGGTCCATTTCCTCCATCATTTGGTTTCTTGCACATATTAGTCGAAGTAGATTATGTTTCAAAATGGATAGAGGCAATTCCAATTCGAAACAATGATCATAAAATAATGATAAAGTTTTTAAAAGAAAATATTTTGAGTCGATTTGGAATCCCTTAAGCCATGATAAGTGATGGTGGAACACATTTCTACAACAAGCCATTTAAGTCTTTAATAAAGAAATATGGAATCACACATAAAGTTGTCACCCCTTATCATCCTCAAACAAGTGGACAAGTAGAGCTTGCTAATAAGGATATCAAACATCATTAGGTATGTCACCTTATAGATTAGTTTATGGAAAACCTTGTCACTTGCTTGTGAAACTTGAACATAAAGCTTATTGGGCTATTAAAGCTTTCAATTCAAATCTTGATGATGCTAGTTGATTAGTACTTAAAAATGCATTTTTTATCAAGGTTTTATGTCATCATTTTGCACTTGAAGTATCAATAACTCCTTAACTAAAGCATGTTTTATAATAATATATCTAATAATATAAGATACCTTTAATTTATGGTAAATATTCATTTTAAATACAGGCCTATCACATAAATGAAAAGGATTTATTGCTGAATTTAAGAACTGAAATTATAAGGACATAGAGATGACCAAACTTAAAAAAGAGATGCTGGTGCAATCCAAACCGGAACACTGTTTGGTAATTGGGTCATATCTGGAGCTTTAAATCTCATATTTAGGTCTAATTTATATGGATAGAAAGGTAAGACATAGGCCTACAACTTTCATATGGAGCCCAAGATCTAAAAAGGCCATTTTCAAGTCTAAATTGCAACAACAACAAAGAAGTCCGAATCTGTTTTCCAGCCCGAGCTTTTCAAGTTCAAGTTGTAGCAACAACAAAGAAGTCTAAATCTGTCTTCCAGCCCAAGCACTGTTCAGTGTTTAGCCTATATCTAGAGTTCTAGAAGTCCAAATGACCTGAATGTTTTACACAAGAAAGCTGAGACAATTTCCTATAACTTTCATGTGTTAAGTGACTCTAATCAATGATGTTTTGAGAAGACAAGAGAAGATAAAGATTGTCACCAAGTCAAGAGTTGGTCACCCACTCATCAATTAGTCATTAAATCAATAGTTCCCAATTTTGGCCCATAAAATGAGGCATTTGTGATGCATTTAGGTATCTTGGTTTCCAGATCAAGATCGTGCTCTTGCTTTCTCTCTTTGTATTTTTTGTAATGTTTATGCTTTGCTTTCATTAATATCAAGTTTATGCATTTCATTTCCTTTCATTTACTTAGTTAACTTTTATCTTATTTATGTTCTTATTTTGTTTATTTATTTTTCTTTCTTTCATTTTGTCTTGCTAAGTTGATTATGTCAAGGTGAAAAGGTTATACTAATGGTGTAAGAATAAGTATAGTGTAAACTTAATATGGACTTTAATGTTTGATACTAACATGTTTTGTATTTGTTATCTTGTTCACTCTTTAATACTTTACTTGTTAAATGACTAATTTTGATTTATGTTGTATAACACTTGGTACAACAAATACTTGGCACTCTCATAGCCCATACTGTATGGTATAACTAACATCTGAGCTATGAAAGGAACTTGATTTGTTGTTAACATAAGTTATAATCATGAATGCTTGCTAACATGTTTAATAAGATAAGAGTTAACAAAGCAAAGGAAAGGAATTGAAAGGCATAAACTTGATATTAATGAAAGCAAAACATAAGCAATACAAAAAATACAAAGAGAGAAAGCAAACATCAACAGATTGGAACTTCCTTTATTTGTGGTTTCCAATTAAATAATAAGAGTTTATACTATACTTGTTTGACATACCATTAGTGGATCCTCTAACCTTGACAATTGTTATTATCATTGTTTAATCGTTACATTAATATTTCTTCTTCTTCTTCTTCTTCTTCTTCTTTTTATTTTTCTTTATTATTATTATTATTATTATTATTAATATTAATATTACTATTACTATTATGATTACTATTACTATTACTATTACTACTACTACTACTGTTACTACTACTACTACTACTACTACTATTAGTATTATTATTGATACTATTATTATTGCTGTTGTTATTGTTACTATTGTTGTTTATAATTTGTACAATTAACCTCTCTGTGGTTCAACCCTAGTCTTACTGAGTTATTTATTACTTCGAAACTCCTGCACTTGGAAGAAGACATTAATCTTTTCATCGTGTTAAGTTTTTGGCGTCGTTACCGAAGAGGTAAGTTCTTGTATAAATTATAGTAGTTATTTTATTTTCTCCTTTCACTTTTCTTGTATATAACTTTGTTTCTTTTCTCTTGTTTCTTCTTCTTTTGTTTTCTTCTTCCCTTTATTCTATTCTTACACGTGCATGGGAGTATGGTCACGTACATTAAGTGGTAGACTTTGTAGGGTATCCTCATCATTTTTAGAAAATATGGCCGAAGAAGATAATTAATCACTTCATAATGAGAATAATCGTGCTAGAACACTTAGAGACCACATGAATCCCGCAAGAACAAGTGCACCATCATGCATAGTTTTTCCTCCTAATGCATCTCATTTTAATTTTAAGCCAGACATTATTCAACTTTTAACTTCTTTTCATAGCTTAGAATTGGAAAATCCATACTTGCATTTAAGGGAATTTAAGGAGGTTTGTAACACATATAATGATTCAAATTGTAGTATGAACACCATCAGATTAAAGATTTTTCCTTTTTCATTAAAAGATAAAGCTACAACATGGCTACAAAATTTGAGACCAGGATCCATTCGTGCTTAGGATGAAATGCAACAACAGTTTTTAAACAAGTTTTTCCCATCTCACAAAACAAACTCTTTCAAAAGATAAATCACCACTTTCACTCAAAAACTAGAAGAAACATTTTACCAATGTTGGGATAGGTATCGATACTTGCTTAATACTTGCCCTCATCATGGTTTTGAAATATGGAGATTGGTTTCACATTTTTATGAAGGGTTAACACCTAGAGATAGGCACATGGTTGAATTGATGTGCAAAGGAACTTTTAAAGATAAAGACCCTGATAAAGCAATGGACTACTTAGACTTGTTAGCTGAAAATGCTCAAAATTGGGACACCGCGGGTACTTATGAGGCACCGAATAAAACTGAACCTCATACATCTAGTGGAGGTATATACAACCTTAGGGAAGATCATGACCTCCAAGAAGTTTGCATCTTTAGCTAGAAAAGTCCAGGCACTAGAATTGAAAACGAGTGGTCAATTAAAATTTATTGAAAATATTATGTGTCAAATATGTGAAACAAATGAATATTCAACCAATAATTGTCCAACCTTTCCTTCTTTTAAAGACTGTCTCCATGAACAAACCTATGATTTAAATAGTTTTCAAAGGGCCAATCACAACCCATACTCGTAAACATACAACCCTGGTTGGAGAAATCATCCAAATTTCAGTTGGAAGAGTGATAATAACAATGTACAAACTTTACAACCATCGTTTCAAGCACACCATAATTCCAAAATTCTCATGGATATACACCTCCTTATGCTCCACCTCCTAGAAGAAATCTTGAGGAAACATTGCATGTATTCATTGAAAAGCAAGAGACAATTAATACTCAACTTACTCAAAATATGACAGATTTTAAAGATACTCTTGCAAAATTGACATCTACTCTCAGTTTCCAAGAGAAAGGTATGTTTACATCTCAACCATAACAAAATCCCAAGGGGCAATACAATGCAAATGCAAGTAGTTCCGGAAGCCAACACATGGATCAAGTTAAATCAGTCACTACTCTTCGCAGTGGTAAGGTTTTTGAAAAACCCACTTTTGAACCTTGTGAGAAAGATGATGAGTCAATTTTTGAGGGTAAGGAAGGGGTTAAATCTAAAAATTGCAAAGAAATGACTAATTCCCCATCAGCACTTCCATTTCCTCATGCCATGACCAAATAAAGGAAAGTCAATCACAACTCTGAAATCTTTGAAACTTTCAAACAGGTAAAAATCAATATACCTTTGCTGGATGCTATTAAACAGATTCCTTCTTATGATAAACTTTTGAAAGATCTATGCACTATGAAGAGGAAACTGAATGTGAAAAAGAAATACTTTTTAGCCAAACAAGTAAGTGTCAATCTTCAGAATAATAATGCTTTGAAATATAAAGACCCTAGTTATCCTACAATTTCTTGCTTTATTGGAGACCATAAAATTGAAAGAGCCTTACTTGATCTTGGAGCCAGTGTGAATTTACTTCTATATTCAGTTTTTCAAAGTCTCAATCTAGGTGAGTTAAAACCAACTTCTATAACTCTCTTACTTGCCGATAGATATGTAAAAGTGTCTAGAGGAATAGTTGAAGATGTGTTAGTACAAGTCGATAAATTCATTTATCTTGTGGATTTTATTATCTTGGACACACAACCTGTTGAAGCATGTAATTCATTTCCTATTATTTTAGGACGTTCGTTTCTTGCAACTTCTAACACATTGATTAATTGTAGGAATGGACTGATGAAGCTATCATTTGGAAACATGACATTGGAGATGAATATTTTCAACATTTACAAGTAACCTAGAGATGATAATGATTTACAAGAAGTAGATCATATTGACGAATTAGTTTATGATCAACTTGAATCTACTTTAAGTAAAAATGAGTTGGATGAATCTAAAGGTTTGCAAATGATTTATTCTGAGGAAGAAATCACAGATGAAAAACACACTGAAAATATTGTTGCGGATCTTTTGTCAAAAGTGACAACAAATTCGACATCTGACATCACACCAATCGATGATTACTTTCCTAACGAATCCTTACTTTCTCTTAGTCCAATGTCTTGGTATGATAAAAATATCAATTTTTTGCTTCAAGAGATTTGCCAACTGATTGGAATACCCAAGATAAAGAAAAGTTTTTGAACGAAGTGAAGAACTTTTATTGGGATGACCCTAACTTATTCAAATATTGTCCTGACCAAATATTTTAAAGATGCATTCCCGACAATGAGGTAAGTAGTGTCATTAAACTTTGTTATTCTGAAGCATGTGGGAGTTATTTCTCGTAAAAAAAGATAGCTGCAAAAATCTTTCAAAATGGATTTTATTAGCCCACCACGTTCAAAGACACGCACGCATTCTGCAAAACTGGTGAAAATTATGAAAAAGTTGATACTGGTCAAAAAGTTTTGTTTTATAATTCTTAACTCTATTCATTCCCTAGAGAGCTAAGATCAAGATGGAACAATCCTTATAGGACCTGTGATATTGAGAATTCAATGAATGACAAAGTTTTTAATGAAACTAAACATCGTTTGAAAGCTTACTTTGATAATTTTGTTTTTCTCATATTGTTTTTGTGTTTCTTTTTGAGTGATTTTTGCTAGTTTCTCTCACCTCGGTCAAATGGCGGACAACGGTACTCCGTGACTTAAGTCGGTTTTTTTAGTTTCCTATAATAACTGATATATGTGTATATATTTGTGCAATTCTTTGAATCTCTATTCCAATTCTCATTTGAAAATGGACACTAATCTTGAAAAATTGAAAAAGTATTTTCCCGCTCTGCCTCAGAATGTGATTACAAAAATTTACCGTGTTAGATGTGCAAGATTGAGCTTGTTAATGAATCATGGAATTCCTAAAGATATTCGTTGGTTGATTGAAGCAAAGGTTTGACTATCAGGTGAGTACTCTAATTCCTTCATTTCACACATGCTTGGAATAGGTAAAAGCACTTTTGCAAAGAAACGTCGTGCAAAAGGAATGAAAGTCTGTCATCGATGTGTCAGATGGACTTGTAATGCACAATGTCGTTCTTTAGGAATGGTATCTATAAACCGTGAAGATAAAATACAATTCATTAAGGATGGCCTAAGTAAGGAGTCTTTAGATAATCTTCTATTAACTCTTGAGATGCATCCTAGTGGAGATGTGCATCGTGCAATTCATGATTTATGGCCACTATTTCATAAAGAACATGCTCGAGTTAGTCTTGGGAATCTGACTAAAAAAGACCCTGTTTGCCAATTTTTAAGAAAACTGGATGAGAAGCCTATCCTCAACCCATAGAACAGGAATTTCTAACATCTTCTGCATGACAAATCATAATCTCTGCTGCTACTGTTGAACAATTGATTGACCAACTACAATCTTTCATTCCTGTAATTGATCCCTCCATGAGTCGCATAAATTGGTCATCTAAGGAAAGCCGTAAAAAGCTTAGATTAGATTTGAGTCTTCGTTTGTAATTTTTTTGTCTTTTTGTTTTATTATTGTGTTTTGTTATTTCTTATTTTTGTTTCAGTGTGTTTCAGGTTTGTTAGTGTTCGTTATTTCAGGTGATATCTTCTATACTTTATCTTTCTACTTTAGAACATTGAGGACAATGTCTCATTTTGATTGGGGGGAGAGGGTAGAAGCTAAAAAAAAATAAAAATAACTAACTGTTTTTTATTTCATAAAGCATGTGCAAAATTGTTGTTACTATGATGGCAGAGTAAAGTATATCTTTTTATGACGCTTGAGACGCATCTTAGTAACCATTCTTAATAAGGTCTATCATAAAAGCCTATCCTCAACCCATAGAACAGGAATTTCTAACATCTTCTGCATGACAAATCATAATCTCTGCTGCTACTGTTGAACAATTAATTGACCAACTACAATCTTTCATTCCTGTAATTGATCCCTTCATGAGTCGTATAAATTGGTCATCTAAGGAAAGCCGTAAAAAGCTTAGATTAGATTTGAGTCTTCGTTTGTAATTTTTTTGTCTTTTTGTTTTATTATTGTGTTTTGTTATTTCTTATTTTTGTTTCAGTGTGTTTCAGGTTTGTTAGTGTTCGTTATTTCAGGTGATATCTTCTATACTTTATCTTTCTACTTTAGAACATTGAGGACAATGTCTCATTTTGATTGGGGGGAGAGGGTAGAAGCTAAAAAAAATAAAAATAACTAACTGTGTTTTCTATTTCATAAAGCATGTGTAAAATTGTTGTTACTATGATGGCAGAGTAAAGGATATCTTTTTATGACGCTTGAGACACATCTTAGTAATCATTCTTAATAAGGTCTATCATAATACTTTTTGAAATATTCAGATTTACAAACTCTTGCATTACTATCATTTAATTCTGCTCATATACTCATTTAACATGTATTCTTAAACCTTAATTTACACACACACACTTTAACATATGATTGTGGGTTACATATTGGATTATTATAAGATACCTTTAATTTATGGTAAATGTTCATTTTAAAGGCAGGCCTATCACATAAATAAATGGATTGATTGATGAATTTAAGAACTAAATTGTAAGGACAAAGAGATGACCAAACTTAGAAAAGAGATGTCGGTGCAATCCAAACCAGAACACTGTTTGGTAATTGGGTCATATCTGGAGCTGTAGATCTCAAATTTAGGTCTACTTTATATGGATAGAAAGGTAAGACATAGGTCTACAACTTTCATGTGTAGCCCAAGATCTAAAAAGGCCATTTTTAAGTCCAAATTGTAGCAACAACAAAGAAGTCCAAATCTGTCTTCCAGCCCAAGCACTGTTCAGTGTTTAGCCCATATGTAGAGTTCTAGAAGTCCAAATAACCTGAATGTTTTACACAAGAAAGCTGAGACAATTCCCTACAACTTTCATGTTTTCAAGTGGCTCCAATTTTGACGTTATCAATGAATTTTTGAGTAGACAATAGAAGATAAGGATTGTCACCAAGTCAAGAGTTGGTCACCCACTCATCAATTAGTCATAAAATCAATAGTTCCCAATTTTAGCCTATAAAAGGAGGCATTTGCCATGCATTTAGGCATCTTGGCTTCCAGATCAAGATCATGCTCTTGCTTTCTCTCTTTGTATTTTTGTAATGTTTATGCTTTGTTTTCATTAATATCAAGTTTATGCCTTTCATTTCCTTCCATTTACTTAGTTAACTTTTATCTTATTTATGTTCTTATTTTCTTTATTTTCTTTCTTTCATTATGTCTTGCTAAGTTTATTATGTCAATGTGGAAATGTTACACTAATGGTGTAAGAATAAGTATAGTGTAAACTTAATATAGACTTTAATGTTTGATACTAACATGTTTTGTATTTGTTATGTTGTTCACTCTTTAATACTTTGTTTGTTAAATGACTAATTTTGATTTATGTTGTATAACACTTGGTACAACAAATACTTGGCACTCTCATAGCCCATACTGTATTGTATAACTGACACCTAAGCTATGAAAGGAACTTGATTTGTTGTTAACATAAGTTATAATCATGAATGCTTGACAATATTTATAATTATTAGCATTAATCGAATAAGAAGACTAATGTAATCATGTTAACAATCTACAATCAAATTGGAACTTTCTTTATATGTGGTTACCAATTGAATAATAAGAGTTTATACTATACTTGTTTGACATACCATTAATGGATCCTCTAACCTTGACAATTGTTATTATCATTGTTTAATCGTTACATTAATATTTTATCTTAAAGTTCTCATCTTCATCTTCTTCTTCTCCTTCTTTTTCTTTATTACTACTACTACTACTACTACTACTATTAGTATTATTATTGATACTATTGTTATTGTTGTTGTTATTGTTACTATTGTTCTTTATAATTTGTACAATTAATCTCTCTGTGGTTCGACCCCGGTCTTGCTGGGTTATTTATTACTTCGACACTCCTACACATGGAAGAAGACATTAATCTTTTCATCGTGTCACTAGTCAACTATGAAAATTACAAATAAATAAGCTTGCGGAAATAAGAAATGATGCATATAAAAATCCAAGAATTTAAAAAGCAAGAATCAAATAGTTTCATGACAAGAAAATACTAAGAAAAACATTCAATGTTGGTCAAAAAGTCTTGTTTTATAATTCTCAACTGCATTTATTTCCTGAAAAACCAAAATCAAGATGGAGTTGTCTTTTTATTGTGAAACATGTGTATCCATATGGGGCCTTTGATATCGAGAATCCAAAGAATGACAATGCTTTCAAGGTAAATAGACATCGTTTGAAAGTTTACTTTGACAATTTTTCAGTTTAAAATGACTCTACTGAATTGGGTGATCTTGTATATAAAGATTGATAGATTGATTTTTTTTCCTCACATTCTTTTTGTGTTTCTTTTTAAGTGATTTTTGCTAGTTTCTCTCACCCCGGTCAAATGGCGGACAACGGTACTCTATGACTTAATTCGGTTCTTTTAGTTTCCCATAATAACCGATATTTGTATATATATTTGTTCAATTCCTTGTTCCTTCTCTTATCTTTGCATCTTTTTTCCACTTCTTATCTTAAAAAAGGGGCACCACTCTTGAAAAATTAAAATAGTATTTTCCTGCTTTGCCTCAAAATGCGATTACAAAAGTTTATTAAGTTATGATTAGTACTTAAAAGTGCATTTTTATCAAGGTTTTATATCATTATTTTGCACTTGAAGTATCAATAATTTCTTAACTAAAGCATGTTCATTTTAAATGTAGGCCTATCACATAAATGAAATGATTGATTAATGAGTTTAAGAATTGAAATTGAAAGGATAAAGAGATGGCCAAACTTAGAGAAAAGATGGTGGTGCAGTCCAAACTAGAACACTATTTGGTAATTAGGTCATATCTGGAGCTGTAGATCTTGAATTTAGGTCTACTTTATATGAATGGAAAGGTAAGACATAGGCCTACAACTTTCATATGGAGCCCAAGATTTAATAAGATCATTTTCAAGTCCAAATTATAGCAACAATAAAGAAGGCCGAATTTGTCCTGCAGCCCGAGCACTGTTCAGTATGTGGCTCATATCTAGAGTTATAGAAGTCCAAATAACCTCTATTTTTTTTCATCAAAATGTAAGACAATTTCCTACAACTTTCATGTTTTCAAGTGGTTCCAATTCTGACATTATTAATGATGTTTTGGGCAGATAAGAGAAGATAAGGATTGTCAGCAAGTCAAGAGTTGGCCACCCACTCATCAATTAGTCATCAAATCAATAGTCCCTAATTTTGGCCTATAAAAGGAGGCATTTGCTATGCATTTAGGCATCTTGGTCTCCAAATCAAGATCATGCTCTTGCTTTCTCTCTCTATATTTTTGTAATGCTTAAGTTTTATTTTCATTAATATCTTGTTTATGCCTTTCATTTTCTTTCCTTTACTTAGTTAGATTTTATCTTATTTATGTTCTTATTTTGTTTATTTATTTTTCTTTCTTTCATTATGTTTAGTTAAGTTTATTATGTCAAGGTGAAAAGTTATACTAATGGTATAAGAATAAGTATATTGTAAACTTAACATGGACTTTAATGTTTCATACTAACATGTTTTATATTTGTTATCTTATTCACTCTTTAATACTTTGGTTGTTAAATGAGTAATCTAGATTTATTGTATAATACTTGGTACATAAAATGCTTGGCACTTTTATAGCTCATACTGTATAGTATAATTGACACCTGAGCTATGAAAGGAACTTGATTTGTTGTTAACATAAGTTATAATTATGAATGCCTGAGGAGATTTACAAGTATTAACATTAATCGAATAAGATAAGTAATGTAATCATCTTAACAATTTATAATCTGACTGAAACCTCTTTTTTGTGTGGTTTCCAATTGAATAATAAGAGTTTATACTATACTTTTTTGACATACTATTAGTAGATTCTCTAACCTTGATATTTGTTATTATCATTGTTTAATCCTTACATTAATCTTTCATATTAAGGTTCTCATCAACTTCTTCTTCTTCTTCTTTATTATTGTTAATACTACTACTACTACTACTAATACTACTACTACTACTACCACTACTACGATTATTATTACTATTATTATACTATTACTATTATTATTAGTATTAGTATTTAGTGTTATTATTGTTACTATTGTTGTTATTATTGTTGAAGTTTTATTATTGTTATCTATAATTTATACAATTAACCTCCCTGTGGTTCGACCCTGGTCTTTTGGTCGTGTCAAGTTAAGTGTGCAAGATTGAGGTTGTTAATGAACCATGAAATTCTTGAAGAGATTCGCTGGTTTATTGAAGTGAAGGCCCGATTATTAGGTGAGTTTTCCAATTCTTTTGTTTCACATATGCCTAGAATATGTAAAAGCACTTTTGCAATGAAACATCATGCAAAATGACTGAAAGTCTGTCATCAATGTGTCAGATGGACTTGCAACACACAATATCGTTCTTTAGGTATGGTATCTGTAAACCGTGAAGATAAAATACTATTCATTAAGGATGGCTTGAGTAAGGGGTCTTGAGATAATCTTTTATTGACTCTTGAGACGCATCTTAGTTGAGATGTGCATCGTGCAATTCATGACATATTGTCACTATTCCATGAAACATATGCTCAACATAGTCTTGGGAATCTAACTAAAAAAGATGTTGTTTGCTGGTTTTTAAAGAAAACTGGATGGGAAGTTTATCCCCGGCCCATAGAGGGCATTTAAGCTGTTCTTGGACGTAAAACTAAGAGAAGATGTGAGTCACAATCACAACTACAATTTAAGTCTTAGTTTGTAAAAACTTGTGTCTTTTGGTTTTATTAATAGCATAATATTTATGTTTTGTTGTTTCTTATATTTGTTTAAGTGTGTTTCAGGTTTGTTAGTATTCAGTGTTGCAGGTGATGTCTTCTATACTTTATCTTTCTACTTTAAGACATTGAGGACAATGTCTCGTTTTGGTTTGGGGGAGAGGGTAGTAGTTGATATTAAAAAAAAATAACTGTGTTTTTTTTTTCATAAACCATTGCAAACTATTGCTACTAAGATGGCAGAGTAGAGAGGAATTTTATTGACTCTTGAGATGAATGTTGGTTAACATTTCTCAATGATTATTTGCAATATTCATAACAAGGTCTATCAAAATACTTTTTGAAATATTCAAGTTCACAAACTCTCACATTGTTATCACTTAATTCTGCTTATATACTCATTTAACATATATTCTTAAACCTTAATTTTCACACATATACTTTAACATATGATTGTGGATTGCACATTGGATTATTACATTATTTATGTTTTTTTGTTAAAGGTAACAACCAAGGGAAATGGATAGTATATAATTTGAAATAAAAACAAAAAAAAGAGCAAAAAAATAAAATAAAATAAAATGATAATAAAAATATAGATAAGTTTGATCTAAAAAGGCCATTATCAAGTCCAAATTGTAGCAACAACAAAGAAGCCTGAATCTGTCTTCCAGCCCGAGCACTGTTCGGTATTTTGGCCATATCTGGAGTTCTAGAAGTCCAAATGAGCTGAATTTTTTACACAAGAAAGCTGAGACAATTGCCTACAACTTTCATGTTTGCAACTGGCTCCAGTTTTGATGTTATCAATGACGTTTTGGGCAGACAAGAGAAGATAAGGATTGTCACCAAGTCAAAAGTTGGCCACCCACTTATCAATTAGTCATCAAATCAATAGTTCCCAATTTTGGCCTATAAAAGGAGGCATTTGCCATGCATTTAGGCATCTTGGTTTCCAGATCAAGATCATTCTCTTCCTTTCTCTCTTTGTATTTTTTATGCTTTGTTTTCATTAATATTAAGTTTATGCCTTTCATTTCCTTTCCTTTACTTAGTTAACTTTTATGTTCTTATTTTGTTTATCTATTTTGCTTTCTTTCATTATGTCTAGCTAAGTTAGTTATGTCAAGGTGAAAAGGTTACACTAATGGTGTAAGAATAAGTATAGTGTAAACTTAATATGGACTTTAATGTTTGATACTAACATGTTTTATATTTGTTATCTTGTTCACTCTTTAATACTTTGCTTGTTAAATGACTAATCTTGATTTATGTTGTATAACATTTGGTACAACAAATGCTTGGCACTTTCATAGCCCATAATGTATGGTATAACCGACACCTGAGCTATGAAAGGAACTTGATTTGTTGTTAACATAAGTTATAATCATGAATGTTTGACGAGATTTACAAGTATTAGCATTAATTGAATAAGATGACTAATGTAATCATGTTAACAATATATAATCTGATTGGAACCTCCTTTGTGTGTGGTTTCCAATTCAATAATAAGAGTTTATACTATACTTGTTTGATATACCATTAGTGGAACCTCTAACCTTGACATTTGTTATTATTATTGCTTAATCCTTACATTAATATTTGATCTCCAAGTTCTCATCATCATCATCTTCTTCTTCTTCTCTTTCTTTATTATTATTATTATTATTATTATTATTATTAGTACTACTACTACTACTACTACTATTATTATTATTATTATTATTATTATTATTATTATTATTATTACTATTGTTGTTGTTGTTATTGTTGTTTTATAATTGTTGTTTATAATTTGTACAATTAACCTCCCTGTGGTTCGACCCCGGTCTTGCCGGGTTATTTATTACTTCGACACTCCTGCACTTGGGAGAAGACATCAATCTTTTCGTCGTGTCAAGTTTTTGGCGCCGTTGCCGGGGAGGTAAGTTTTTTATAAATTATAGTATTTATTTTATTTTTTCTTTTCACTTTTCTTGTATATAACTTTGTTTTTTTTTTTTTTTTTTTTTTTTTTTTTTTCTTTTTTTTTTTTTTTTTTTTTTTTTTTTTTTTTTCTTTTTTTTTTTTTTTTTTTTTTTTTTTTTTTTTTTTTTTTCTTTTTTTTTTTTTTTTTTTTTTTTTTTTTTTTTTTTTTTTCTTCCTCCTTCTTTTGCTTTTTTTTTTTATTTTATTCCTACACGTGCATGAGAGTGTGGTCACGTACATCAAGTGGTAGACTTTGTAGGGTATCCTCATCATTTTCAGAAAATATGGCCGAAGAAGATAATCAATCACTTCATAATGAGAATAATGAGAATAACCGTGCTAGAACACTTAGAGACCACATGAATCCCACAAGAACAAGTGCACCATCATGCATAGTTTTTCCTCCTGATGCATCTCATTTTAATTTTAAACCAGGTATTATTCAACTTTTACCTTCTTTTCATGGCTTAAAATTGGAAAATTCATACTTGCATTTAAGGGAATTTGAGGAGGTCTGCAACACATATAATAATTTAAATTGTAGCATGAACACCATTAGATTAAAGCTTTTTACTTTTTCATTAAAAGATAAAGCTAAAACATGGCTACAAAATTTGAGACCACGATCCATTCGTGCTTGGGATGAAATGCAACAATAGTTTTTAAAGAAGTTTTTCTCATCTCATAGAACAAACTCTTTCAAAAGACAAATTACTACTTTCACTCAAAAACCAGGAGAAACATTTTACCAATGTTGGGATAGGTATCGAGACTTGCTTAGTACTTGCCCTCATCATGGTTTTGAAACATGGAGATTGGTTTCACATTTCTATGAAGGGTTAACACCTAAAGATAGGCAAATGGTTGAATTGATGTGCAATGGAACTTTTGAAGATAAAGACCCTAATGAAGCAATGGAGTACTTAAACTTGTTAGTTGAAAATGCTCAAACTTAGGACCCCGCGGTTACTTATGAGGCACCGAGTAATACTCAATCTCATACATCTAGTGGAGGTGTGTACAACTTTAGAGAAGATCATAACCTTCAAGTCAAGTTTGCATCTTTAGCTAGAAAAGTTGAGGCACTAGAATTGAAAAAAAGTGGTCAATTAAAATCTATTGAAAACATTGTGTGTCAAATATGTGAAACAAATGAACACTCAACCAATAACTGTCCAACCTTGCGTTCTTTTAAGGAATGTCTCCATGAACAAGCCCATGCTTTAAACAGTTTCGAAAGGCCCAATCATAACCTATATTTGCAAACATACAACCCTGGTTGGAGAAATCACCAAAATTTCAGTTGGAAGAGTGACAATGCAAAAACTTCACAACCACAGTTTCAAGCACACCATAATTTTCAAAATTATCATGGATATGTATCTCCTTATGCTCCACCTCCTACAAGAAATTTTGAGGAAACTTTGTATGCATTCATTGAAAAGCAAGAGATAATCAACACTCAACTTGCTCAAAGCATAACAGATTTTAAAGATACTCTTGCAAAATTCACATCTGCTCTCAATTTTCAAGAGAAAGGTAAGTTTCCATCTCAACCACAGCAAAATCCTAAGGGGCAATACAATGCAAATGCAAGTAGTTCTGGAAGTCAACACACAGATCAAGTCAAATCAGTCATCACTCTTCGTAGTGGTAAGGTTATTAAAAAACCCACTCTTGAACCTTGTGAGAAGGTGATGAGTCAATCTCTAAGGGGAAGGAAGGGGTTGAATCTAAATATTGCAAGGAAAAGACTGATTCCCTGCCAGCACTTCCATTTTCTCATGCCATGACCAATCAGGAAGACATCGATGATGAAAAAGGCACCAAAAATGTTGATGCGGATCTTTTATCAAAAGTGACAACAGATTCGACACCCGACATCACACCAATCAATTATTCTTTTCCTGATGAATCTCTACTTTCTCTTAGTTCAATGCCTTGGTTTGCTAAAAATATCAATTTTGTTGCTTCAAGATTTTTGCCAGCTCACTTGAGTACCGAAGACAAAAGAAAATTTTTGAGCAACGTGCAAAACTTTTATTGGGATAACCCTTACTTATTCAATTATCGTCCTGATCAAATATTTCAAAGATGCTTTCCCAATAATGAGGTAAGTAATTTCATTAAATTTTGTCACTCTAAGGCACGTGGGGATCATTTCTTGTCAAAAAAAGAGGACTGTAGAAATCTTACAAAGTGGATTTTACTAGCCCACCATATTTAAGGAGTCACACGCATTCCGCAAAAACTGTGAAAATTGTCAAAAGGTGGGATTTATTTCAAAACACAGAGAGTCTTTAGATAATCTTCTATTGACTCTTAAGTCTCATCATAGTCGAGATAATTATCGTGCAATTCATGACTTATGAACCCATTTTCATAAAGAACATGCTTGACATAGTCTTGGGAATCTGACTAAAAAAGACCTTGTTTGCTAGTTTTTAAGAAAACTAGATGGGAAGCCTATCCCCGACCCATAGAGGGCGTTTAAACCGTTCTTGGACGTAAAACCAAGGGAAGATGTGAGCCACAATCACAACCACCTATACATATGTTTTTTTTTAAAAAAAGAAATAAATAAAGAGAGAGAAAGTGTGTGTGTGAGACTCCAGCTAGCCTACATATAGGTGGTTTGATTAGTTTTTTAATTTCTCATCTATAAAATCCCCTCTTCCTTCCTTCCATTTCTACTCAACCCATACATTCAACAAATACAGAAGTGTGTAGAAATGGCAAGTTCCTCAGGTCATCATATAAGAAATATTTATGTTTTCAGTGGATCTAGTCTTGGAAAAGAAAATGAGTTTTTAGAATCAGCCAATCATCTTGGTCAAGTGCTAGCTGAGAGAAAGATTCATTTAGTGTATGGGGGAGGTAGTCTTGGGTTAATGGGAGGTGTGTCAATAGCTGCATTTTTAGGAGGTAGTCAAGTTTTAGGGGTCGTCCCTGAAGCTTTAGCACAAGGGGACATCATTGGAAAAATAATTGGAGAGGAACTTCAGGTCTCCACAATGTCAGCTCGAATGAATGCAATGTTTAACCATGTTGATGCCTTCATTGCTTTACCAGGTGGTCTAGGCACATTGGAAGAGATCTTTCATATTTCCTCTTGGGCCCAACTGCACATTCACCATAAACCCATAGGTCTATTAAATGTTAATGGTTATTATGATAAGTTGTTCTCTTTTCTTGATCATGCTGTGGAACAGGAATTTCTAACATTTTCTGCACGACAAATCATAATCTCTGCTGCTACTGCTGAACAATTGATTGACCAACTACACTATTTCATTCCTGTGATTGATCCTTCCATTAGTCGCATAAATTGGTCATCTAAGGAAAGCCGTAAAAAGCTTAGATTGGATTTGAGCCTTCATTTATGAATATTTGTGTCTTTTGGTTTTATTATTGTGTTTTGTTGTTTCTTATATTTGTTTCAGTGTGTTTCAGGTTTATCAATGTTTGTTATTTCAGGTGATGTCTCTATACTCTATCTTTCTACCTTAGAACATTGAGGACAATGTCTCGTTTTGGTTAGGGGGAGAGGGTAGTAGTTGATAAAAAAAAAATTGTTTTCCATTTCATAAAGCATGTGCATAATTGTTGTTACTAAAATGGCAGCGTAAAGGAGCTCTTTTGTTAAAGTGACTCTTGAGACGCATCTTAGTAACCATTCTTAACACGGTCTATTATAATACTTCTTGAAATATTCAGGTTTACAAACTCTTGCATTGTTATCACTTAATTCTGCTCAAATACTGATTTAACATGTATTCTTAAACTTTAATTTACACACACACACACTTTAACATATGATTGTGGGTTGCATATTGGATTATTACATTATTTATATTCTTTTGTTAAAGGTAACAACTAACGAAAAGGGATAGTATATAATTAAAAAGAAAAAAGAAAAAAAAAAGAAGAAGAAGAAGAAATGCTGATAATAAAAATGTAGATAAGTTTGGTTTTGTAACCTCCCTAACCTAAGCAATTAAGCTCGAAGGGGTGTTTTAACACCTAATACCCTAAAGTCAACTGACTTAGGAGCTATTGGCCCAACGCTTGTTACATGGGTTGAGGAGAAAAGCTTAAGGGAATCAAACATTGCACTATCTACATATCAGTATCTACGACCCGAGTTATTAAGCTCGTAGGGGTGTCTCAACACCTAATGCCCTAAGACCAACTAGACTAGGAGTTATTAGCCAAAAGCTCGTTACATGGGTTAAAGATGCATGGTGTTTTAAGTTATATGTATATATATAACGCTTTGTGATAGATTAATGGAAGTTAAATGATGAATACCTTGCTTTGTGAAATTTGCAAATTGTTTTTCTATTTTAACGCTTTGATTACTTGGGACTAGTAATAAGCTGGTTGGGGGGTGTGATTAGTACTTAAAAGTGCATTTTTATCAAGGTTTTATATCATCATTTTGCACTTGAAGTATCAATAACTCCTTAACTAAAGCATGTTTTATAATAAGATATCTAATAATATAAAATACCTTTAATTTGTGGTAAATGTTCATTTTAAATGCAGGCCTATCACATAAATGAAAGGATTGATTGATGACTTGAAGAACTTAAATTGCAAGGATAAAGAGATGGCCAAACTTAGAAAAGAGATGTCGGTGCAATCCAAACCGGAACACTGTTCGGTAATTGGGTCATATCTAGAGCTATATATCTCAGATTTAGGTCCAATTTATATGGATGGAAAGGTAAGACATAGGCCTACAACTTTCATATGGAGCCCAAGATCTAAAAAGGCCATTATCAAGTCCAAATTATAGCAACAACAAAGAAGCCCGAATCTGTCTTCCAGCCCGAGCACTGTTCGGTATTTTGGCCATATCTGGAGTTCTAGAAGTCCAAATGAGCTGAATGTTTTACACAAGAAAGCTGAGACAATTGCCTACAACTTTCATGTTTGCAACTGGCTCCAATTTTGACGTTATCAATGACGTTTTGGGCAGACAAGAGAAGATAAAGATTGTCACCAAGTCAAAAGTTGGCCACCCACTTATCAATTAGTCATCAAATCAATAGTTCCTAATTTTGGCCTATAAAAGGAGGCATTTGCCATGAATTTAGGCATCTTGGTTTCCAGATCAAGATCATGCTCTTCCTTTCTCTCTTTGTATTTTTTATGCTTTGTTTTCATTAATATTAAGTTTATGCCTTTCATTTCCTTTCCTTTACTTAGTTAACTTTTATGTTCTTATTTTGTTTATCTATTTTGCTTTCTTTCATTATGTCTAGCTAAGTTAATTATGTCAAGGTGAAAAGGTTACACTAATGGTGTAAGAATAAGTATAATGTAAACTTAATATGAACTTTAATGTTTGATACTAACATGTTTTATATTTGTTATCTTGTTCACTCTTTAATACTTTGCTTGTTAAATGACTAATCTTGATTTATGTTATATAACACTTGGTACAACAAATGCTTGGCACTTTCATAGCCCATAATGTATGGTATAACCGACACCTGAGCTATGAAAGGAACTTGATTTATTGTTAACATAAGTTATAATCATGAATGCTTGACGAGATTTACAAGTATTAGCATTAATTGAATAAGATGACTAATGTAATCATGTTAACAATATATAATCTGATTGGAACCTCCTTTGTGTGTGGTTTCCAATTCAATAATAAGAGTTTATACTATACTTGTTTGATATACCATTAGTGGAACCTCTAACCTTGACATTTGTTATTATCATTGTTTAATCGTTACATTAATATTCCATCTCAAAGTTCTCATCTTCTTCTTCTTCTTCTATTTCTTTATTATTATTATTATTAGTACTACTACTACTACTACTACTACTACTACTACTACTACTACTACTACTACTACTACTACTACTACTACTACTACTACTACTACTACTACTACTACTACTACTACTACTACTACTACTACTACTACTACTACTACTACTACTACTACTACTACTACTACTACTAGTGTTTTAAGTTATATGTATATATATTGAAAAAATAAGAAAAAAATAATAATAATCCCAACCGAAGAAGGTTAACCTTAAACATTAGAACAAAAAATTTGTTTTCTTCCAAATAAAGCCCTATAACTATGTGTGGATATATGAAGCACAAAAAACAAGGTTTATTAATATCTTATTTAAGAGGTATTGAATAGATATATAAATTTAATGAGAGTTTGTTTATCTGGATAGATTAATGGAAGTTAAATGATGAATACCTTGCTTTGTGGAATTTGCAAATTGTTTTTCTATTTTAACACTTTGATTACTAAGAACTAGTAATAATCTAGTTGAGGGGTGTGATTAGTACTTAAAAGTGTATTTTTATTCAGGTTTTATATCATTATTTTGCACTTGAAGCATCAATAACTCCTCAATTAAAGTATGTTTTATAATAACATATCTAATAATATAAGATACCTTTAATGTGTAGTAAATGTTCAATTTAAATGCAAGCCTATTAGATAAATGAAAGGATTTATTGATGAGTTTAATAATTGAAATTCAAAGGACAAAGAGATGACCAAACTTAGAAAAGAGATGCTAGTGTAGTCGAAACCGGAATACTGTTCGGTAATTGGGTCATATCTAGAGTTGTAGATCTCAGATTTAGTTCTACTTTATATGGATGGAAAGGTAAGACATAGGCCTACAACTTTCATATGGAGCCCAAGATTTAATAAGATCATTTTCAAGTCCAAATTATAGCTACAATAAAGAAGTATGAATTTGTCCCACCGCCCGAGCATTGTTCAGTGTTTGGTCCATATCTGAAGTTCTAGAAGTCCAAATGAACTCCATTTTTTTTCTTGGAAAGCTGAGATAATTTCCTACAACTTTCATATTTCAAGTGGTTCCAATTTTGATGTCATTAATGATGTTTTGGGAGACAAAAGAAGATAAGGATTATCTCCAAGTCAAGAGTTGGCCACCCACTCATCAATTAGTCATCAAATCAATAGTTCCCAATTTTGGCCTATAAAAGGAGGCATTTGCCATGCATTTAGGCATCTTGATCTCCATATCAGGATCATGCTCTTGCTTTCTCTCTTTGTATTTTTGTAATGCTTAAGTTTTATTTTCATTAATATCTTATTTGTATTCTTATTTTGTTTATTTATTTTTATTTCTTTTATTATGTTTAGGTAAGTTTATTATGTTAAGGTGAAAAGGTTACACTAATGGTGTAATAATAAGTATAGTGTAAAGTTAATATGGACTTTAATGTTTGATACTAACATGTTTTGTATTTGTTATTTTGTTTACTCTTTAATACTTTGCTTGTTAAATGACTAATCTAGATTTATGTTGTATAACACTTGGTACAACAAATATTTGGCATTCTCATAGCCCATACTGTATGGTATAACCGACACCTAGGCTATCAAAGGAACTTGCTTTGTTGTTAATATAAGTCATAATCATGAATGTTTAACAATATTTATAAGTATTAGCATTAATCCAATAAGATAACTAATGTAATCATATTAACAATTTATAATCTAATTGGAACCTTTTTTTTGTGTGGTTTCCAATTGAATAATAAGTGTTTATACTATACTTGTTTAACATACCATTAGTAGATCCTCTAACCTTGACATTTGTTGTTATCATTGTTTAACCCTTACATTGATCTTCCATCTCAAAGTTCTCATCAACTGCTTATTCTTCTTCTTCTTCTTTACTACTACTACTACTGCTACTATTAGAATTGTTGTTGTTGTTGTTGTTGTTATTACTATTATTGTTGTTTATAATTTATACAATTAACCTCCCTATGGTTCAACTCTAGTCTTGCTAGATTATTTATTACTTTGACACTCTTGCACTTGGAAGAAGACATCAATCTTTTGCTCATGTCAATTTATATCCTTATATGATGCTTAAATTCAACCCTAAATCAGCCTTCAAATCAGCCTAAGCACAATCCATGATCTTACATATTAACACAACAAATAACAATTAATTTATTTTGGGTAATCCATTGATCTAAGAAGGTAAACACATGGATGGAAAGCTGTATGAGACATTGTTGCATTATTTTAGGTCAAAAAAAGAAAGAGACAGCTCATAAATGAGGAAGAAAAATATATACCAAAGTGGTTGCAAAGCTGGCTTGATTTGATTTTTCATAATACCTTTCGGTGTTTTGCCCATAAATTTTGACTCAAGTCTCCAAATGAGCAGTTCTTTAATGATCTAGAAAGGTGATAGAATTTCCTATAAATATATATGTAATAGAAATCTCCAAAAAGGCTTCTAAGAGGGTCTAAATTGCTGTCCAAAGTTAGCATCATATTTATGTCTAAATTTTTATTGAAATTGCGTTGTGTTCTTCTTTGTAGATTTTAGTTCTTTAGTTTGTAAAACTTATTATTTCAGTTTGATTCAAGTTATTTCATGTTTATTAAAGTGTTATTATACATAATCATAGTTGACTAATCTCTTTCTTGGATCTAAATCAAGGATAATGGTGGTTGAGATGAGTTCTTTAAGATATTAATGAATCTTAATGTTTATCTGCTCATTTTCTTCATGAATGTTTTATTATTGCAAGGAAATTTTAGAAATCATTTAGGTAATGTTATAATCTTGAATTTTTATGCACAAACTTTAGTTTTGGTATAGAGATTGTTTGATTCAATGTCTTACTTAATATGAAAGTATTTGTTCATTCTTAAGCAATAATCAATCTTCATCATTTTAAACTTCATTGTAATATCTTCTGATCTAATATCACCATCATTGATATTAGGTTGAGTTATCTTATATATCTTGAAGGAATCACCAATACACCACCATTAAAATTGATTTGGACCAAGACTTACTTTTTCTTGTCATTTAAAATCTATTTACATGTTTTCATCTTTGAAAACAAATCCATAAATTATTTTCAACCAAGTTACTATTAATTTAATTTCTCTTGAGTTTTTTTTGTTAACCAGCTTAATTTTTAGATCTAGCTCTCTATGGAGATGACATCGATCTTATCGAGTTAATTGTACATCGCACACTTGTGCACTTACGAGTTAAAACAAGACGATCATAAAAAGCGGTCAAGCAATTTTGGCACCGTTGTTGGGGAGCTAGCAAGCAAAGGTAAGAAATTTAGATTTGATTATTAGAAAAAAAATCATATAAAAAAATCAATTGGCTGGTTTTACCGCCTAAAAAATAAAATTGAAAAAAATAAATCAAATGGTTGGTTTTATTGCCTAAAAACATTGACCTCAACTTTTCGGATATTAAACTATGAAATGGACTACTAATTGTTGGATTTTGGTTGGTCCGACCATATTTCTTTTGATTTTCATTCTAATTAGTTTATAATATTTATTGTTTTTATTATAAGGCTAGTTTTACCACCTCTTGTTTATTTTATTTTATCTTGTTGTATTGTTGTGATTATTTTTTTTGAAGTACTTCGCTGGTATTATTTTGTTTATTTATTTTTTTTCTTTCATTATATTTAGTTAAGTTTATTATGTCAAGGTGAAAAGGTTACACTAATGGTGTAAGAATATGTATAGTGTAAACTTAACATGGACTTTAATGTTTGATAATAACATGTTTTGTATTTGTTATCTTATTCACTCTTTAATACTTTGCTTGTTAAATGAATAATCTAGATTTATGTTGTATAACACTTGGTACATCAAATGCTTGGCTCTTTCATAGCCCATACTGTACGGTATAATCTGATTATAACCTCCTTTGTGTGTGGTTTCCAATTGAATAATAAGAGTTTATACTATACTTGTTTGACATACCATTAGTGGATTCTCTAACCTTGACATTTGTTGTTATCATTGTTTAATCCTTACATTAATATTCCATCTCAAAGTTCTCATCATCATCTTCTTCTTCTCCTTCTTTTTCTTTACTACTATTATTATTATTATTATTATTATTATTATTATTATTATTATTCTTGTTATTGTTGTTGTTATTATTATTATTGTTATTGTTATTATTGTTATTGTTGTTTTATTATTGTCATCTATAATTTATACAATTAACCTCTCTGTGGTTCAACCTCGGTCTTGTTGGGTTATTTATTACTTCGACACTCCTGCACTTAGGAGACGACATCAATCGTTTAGTTGTGTCACTAATGTTGAAGATGTAAAAGGTGAAGGGAGTGTTCAAGGTAATGGACCTCCACAATTCAATGATCAATCTAATTTTCAAACTCTTAGAAAGTATTTTTATCCAGCTGGTGAAGGGAGTGTTCAAGGTAATGGACCTTCACAATTCAATGATCAATCTAATTTTCAAACTCTTAAAAAGTATTTTTACCCAACTAGACAAGGTACACCTTCGTGTATTATCTTGCCTTTTAATCAACAAGCTTTCAATTTGAAATTGGGCATGATCCAACTTCTTCCCACATATCATGGTATGGATTCTGAAAATCCATATATACATGTTAAGGACTTTAAAGAGGTATGCAATACTTTTATTGATAGAACATGCACTAAGAAAACTATTCGGCTTAAATTGTTCCTATTCTCTCTAAAGGATAAAGCCAAGCTTTGGCTAAACTCCCTGCGTCCTAGGTCTATAGGTACATGGAGGGAAATGCAAGCTGAATTTTTGAAAAAATACTTCCCCACTCATAGGACGACAGCTTTACAATGTCAAATGATGAATTTTTCTTGTAGTCCAAATGATTCATTTCACCAATCTTGGGAAAGGTCCAAAGACTAGTTAAATGCATGCCCCTACCATGGTTTTGAGATGTGGAGGTTAGTGAGTTTCTTCTACGACTCTCTTACTGTAGATTTTAAAAAGCTAGTATCAACCATGTGTAATGGTGAGTTTTATGACAGAAAACCAAGTGAAGCCTTCAATTTTTTTGATCAATTGGCTGAAAACACAAAGCAATACGAGACCTCTCTCCCACTTCATGTTGAGTCTAGAAACACCATTTCTCATTCAAGTGGTAAGTTCTAATTGAAAGAGACTGATGACCTCAATGCTATATTAGCCTTATTGACTAGGAAAGTAGAGTCTCTTGAGCTTAAAAAAGTACACGTCATGAGTGAACAACAAGAGGAGAGTTGTGTTGTGTGTGACAACAAAGGGCATAAGACAACTGAGTGTCCTACCATTCCAGCCTTTAAGGAAGTGCTATATGGCCAAACTTCTGATTCAATTAATGTTAGAAAACCTTTTTCAAACCAAGTAGGTAATCCCTACTCTAATACCTATAATCCTGGATGGAGGAACCACCCAAATTTTGGATGGAAAAATAAGGGCTCTTCAGTACCTCAAACATTTCAACCTCCACCCCAACCATTTCATGCTTCCACACATAACACGTATCAACCACCTCATAAGAGATCCCTAGAGGATACTCTTCAATAATTCATGCAAACACAAGGAGAAATTAATAACCAAGCTTACAAATTTCAAGACCAGACTAATAGGACCTTAGATGACATTCGAAGTCGACCTTAGATGACATTCGAAGTCAACTAACTAAGTTGGCTCAATCAGTAAGCATTCAAGAGAAGGGAAAAATGCTAGCTCAACTAATGTCCAATCCTAGAGGTTAGGTACACATGAGTGAATCCTTGCCTAGTGAACCTTCAAACTATGAACAAGTCCAAGCCATCACCACCCTTAGAAGTAGAAAGATTGTTGACAAAGGTATAGGTTTTTGGATTCCTAAAGGTATTGAGGAGAAGAAATCTAAGGAAAGTGAAGAGGGAATTAAAACACAAGTGATAAATGAGAGTTTGAGTGAAAAGGAAAGTGAGATAAATGAGTGAGAAAGGAGATGATTCAAGAAAAATTGGAGTTAAAGTGAATGCTTTAGAATTTGTTCCTAGAGCACCATTTCCACAAAGGTTAGGGAAACCTAAACATGATCTTATGAACTCAAAAATCTATGAATTGTTCAAACAAGTGAAAGTTAATATTCCACTCCTTGGTGCAATTAAACAAGTCCCGTCTTATGCAAAGTTTCTTAAGGATTTATGCACAATCAAAAGGAGATTGAATGTGAAAGAAAGAGTCTTTCTAACTGAACATATTAGTGCCATCATCTAGTTTAAGACCCCTCCCAAATATAAGGATCCTAGTTGTCCTACCATTTCATGCATTATTGGAAGTCATAAGATAGATCAAGCTTTGTTGGATTTAGGAGCAAGTGTGAATTTAATACCCTACACTGTTTATAAACAATTAGTTTTAGGAGAAATCAAGCTTGCTTGAATCACCCTTTAATTAGCTGATAGGTCAATCAAGATCCCTAGGGGTATTGTTAAGGATATGTTGGTCCAAGTAGAGAAATTCTACTTTCCTATTGATTTTGTAGCGTTCGACACTACACTTATTCAAGGATTTAATGCTCTTATCCCAATCATCTTAGGGAGACCTTAGCTACATCCAATTCCTTAATTAACTGTAGGAATGGGGTGATAAAATTGTCTTTTGGGAATATGACTGCAGAGATGAACAAATTCAATGTTTCCAAATAAATTGGTGAATATAAGGACATTAGAGAGGTAGATTTGATCCAAACAGTTTGTCAAGAACACTTTGAGAAAGAGTGGATAAAAGATCCATTAGAGAGAATTTTAATTCATGATGAAAAATTTTATTCTTTGAAATATAATGATGAGGAAGTAAGAAAGCTCAAGACTTATCTAGATCCAATGCCTATTATGTCAATAGGTCAATGGACCCTATTGTTTGAGTCTTTAATTTCAGCTCAAGTGAAAGTTAAGGCATCTCTTGTCTAACCTTATATATATATATATATAAAAAAGCCTTTACCAAGTGATCTTAATTATGCATTTCTAGGGGAAGATGAATCATATCCTATTGTGATCTCATCAAAACATAGTATAGAGCAAGAACAAAAACTTTTGAGAGTGGTGAAAAAACACAAGAAAGTAATTAGGTGGACAATTACTAACTTGAAAGGAATTAGCCCTCTTTTGTATACATATAGAATCTATCATAAAGAAGAGGCTAAATCTGTGAGGCAAATGCAAAGACGATTGAATCTAAACATGAAGGAAGTAGTGAGAGGTGAAGTGCTTAAGCTACTTGATGTAGGTATCATTTATCCCTTTGCAAACTCAAAATGGTTTAGTCCAACACAAGTTGTCCCTAAAAAATCTGGAGTCACGGTAGTGAAGAATAAAAATAATGAGCTAGTGCTAACAAGAATCCAAACTGGATGGCGTATGTGCATTGATTATCGTAAGTTGAACATGGTGACTAGGAAGGACCATTTTTTGCTCCCTTTTTTAGACCAGGTGCTTGAAAGAATAGCTAGAAGAGCTTTATATTGTTTTCTTCATGGATACTCGGGTTATAACCAAATTGAGATTTCCTTAAAAGATCAAGAAAAAATCACTTTCACTTGTTCTTTTGGTTCTTATGCTTATAGAAAAATGTCCTTTGGCTTATGTAATGCACCAACCATTTTTCAAAGGTGTATGATGAGTATCTTTAGTGACATAGTGGAAAATTTTTTGGAAGTTTTCATGGATGATTTTTTAGTTTATGGGGATTCTTATGAGTTGTGTTTAATGCATTTAGAAAAATTTATTAAAAGGTGTGAAGAGAGCAATCTTGTAGTCAATTGAGAGAAGTGTCATTTTATGGTGACACATGGCATTGTTTTAGGTCATACTGTCTCTTCAAAAGGGATAGAGATAGATAAGTCAAAAGTTGAAATCATTCAAAAATTACCTATTCCTAGGACTGTGAAAGATGTGAGATCTTTTTTAGGACACACTGGTTTATACCGAAGATTTATTCATTCTTTTAATACCATTGTCAAACCATGTGTAACTTGTTGTCACAAGATGTCTAGTTTGATTGGACATCAAAATGTCAAGAAGCTTTTGAAAAGCTTAAAGGGTTGTTGACAACTGCATCAATCATGCAAGCTCCTGATTGGTCTTTACCATTTGAACTGATGCGTGATGCTAGTGATTTTATGGTAGGGGCTCTTTTAGGACAAAGAAAAGATAAGAAGCCTCATGTCATTTATTATGCTAGCAAGACTTTAAATGATGCTTAATTGAATTACACTATAGTTGAAAAAGAACTCTTAGTTGTGGTTTTTGTATTAGACAAGTTTAGGTCTTATTTGGTTAGATCTCTTGTTATTGTTTTCACTGATCATGCATATTGAAATACTTGCTCATAAAATAAGATGCCAAACCACGTTTGATTCGATGAATCCTCCTACTCCAAGAGTTTAACCTTGAAATTCAAGATAAAAAAAGGAGTAGAGAATGTAGTGGTTGATCATTTCTCCCGTCTTTCAAGTGATAAGACCATAATTGATGAATCTCTAATAAATGAACTCTTTGCTGATGAAAATTTATTTTATGCAAGTACTGTCTCTTACATTAGTTCTCCATGATATGCTAACATATCAAATTACCTAGCCACAAGTTAGATTCCTTCTCATTGGTCTAAACTTGACAAATAAAAATTCTTGCACAATGTGTGTATATTTTTTTGGGATGACCCTTATCTATTTAAATATTGTCCTGATCAAATTGTTAGGTGGTGCATCCCTGATCATGAAATTCCAAGTGTCATTAATTTTAATCATGCATTAACCTGTGGTGGGCATTTCTTTTCTAAAAAAACCATTACCAAGATCTTGTAGTGTGGTTTTTATTGGCCCACCATGTTTAAAGATGCTCATGCTTTTTGTGTTGCATGTGATTGATGTCAACGACTAGGTAACCTCACTAGGTATAACATGATGCCTCTTAACCCCATTCTTGTTTTGAATATATTTAATTGTTGGGGGATTGATTTCATAGGACCTTTTCCAAGTTCATGTGGCTACCAATTCATCCTTGTAGCTATTAATTATATGTCTTCATGGGTGAAGGCCATTGCATCTCGAACCAATGACCATCGAGTTGTGGTCAAATTCTTGAAAGAAAATATTTTATCTTATTTTGGCATGCCCTGGGCTATGATTAGTGATGGGGGAAAGCTTTTTTGTAATAAGCTCGTTGGGATTTTGATGAGAAAATATGATGTAATTCACAAGGTTAGTACCCCCTGTCACCCACAAACTAATGGCCAAACTGAGTTGGCAAATAGGGAGATCAAGAACATTTTAGAGAAAATAGTCAACCCAAACCATAAAGATTAGTCTTTACGACTAGTTGATGCTTTGTGAGCATATCGTACTACTTACAAGACCTCTTTAGGAATGTCTTCTTATAGGCTAGTTTATGGAAAGCCTTGTCGTCTCCCTGATGAGATTGAGCACCATGCGTATTGGGCCATGCAGCAATTTAATAACAATTAAAAACGAGGTTGACAAAAATAGAAAGCTTTAATTGGATGAATTAGAGGAGTTGAGAAATGATGCATTTGAAAATGAAAAAATTTCAAAACATAAGATGAAAACTTTACATGATAAACATATTCTTAGAAAATCCTTTCATGTTGGTCAAAAGGTTCTCTTGTATAATTCACAATTACATCTGTTTCCTGGGAAGTAGAGGACAAAATGAATTGGTCCATTTGTGATTAAATCCATTTCTGAACATGATGCCTTTGAGGTAGAAAATCCTAAGAATGTAAATGTTTTCAAAGTAAATGGTTATCGATAGAAACCTTATCTTGAAAACTTTGTGTTGAAGTTGAGACATTGGATCTTGAAGATCCAATACCATTGTAGTATCACAAGTAATGAGTTTTTTTTTCTTTCCTTTTTTTTTAGTTTTCTAACTCTTGTATTTACTTATTCATGCATTAGGGACAATGCATTATTCTAAGTTGGGGGGTGTGAGGTTCTTTATTTACAAAAAAAATAATTTGGTTTTATGTTTTCTTTTAGTTGTGATATGCAGGTAAAAAAAAAAAAAGAATCAAGTAGGAAGTCAGCTCATGTCCAATTCAATCAAACATTTATCCTTGAAAAAAAAAAGGAGTAATAATTTTCTAATCTTTATTCTTTTCTTCTCTGTTTGTTTTACATTGAGAATAATGTAAAAATTAATTTTAGATATTTAATTATGTTGAATGCTTGAGATGACCATGCTTATTTGGAAAAACAAAATTACATTCGTAGGTGAGTAAGACTTGTTTAGGATCAACATTATATTTTTGGATTCATTATTATGTTGAACATTGCATGCTTTAATTTGGGATATATAATATCTTATAAAGCAAAATATAGCATACTTTTGTTTCTCTTTAAGATTATTGAAGTACATCTTTCCTTGTAAAAGTTGTGTGAGTTGTGTGATAAGTGTGATACTTTACTTGTGATCATCCCTTTTGATCTAGTCCTAAACAAGGTTTAAGTAAATAGAATAATAATTATTAGACAATTAAATAAATAAATATGTACAAAGTTCTATCTACTCCAATGTTTTGAGTTGCTCAATAACTAGAGATATTCATCACAAATATTTATCTTTACATCAAACGACAGCTTGAATATCAGTATGCAAAAGTACTTTAAGTTTATGACTTTGTGAGTAACCAGGTGCATTCATCATAAATGTTTATATTCGCATCAAAAGAAAAGTGACCACTTAAAGATAGAATAAATAATATCTTAAAAAAACAAAAAAAAAAATATAGATATTTCTCTAGTTTGTTACCTTGTTTTTAGTAGTGCGAAAGGAAGATCACAAGTTGAGTTTTCGCGTGAATCAATCATGTTGTTGCATGATAAATACGATTGAATTTGAAATTTTGTATGGATATTTGATTTAGAGAATCTCAGTATGTTTATTTTTCTTAATTTTCTATTGTGTATATACTAAATTGAAGATACTAATGTTTGTATGATAGGTCCTTCAAGTGTGATGAGTTGAGACTAATTATAGTTATTATTATTCTTTTTATTTCAATGGTTTTATGTTTTGTTTTGCTTGAGGACTAGCAAAATCTAAGTTGGGGGGTGTGATTGTGCATCAAAAGTATCATTAAGTCTCTTATTTTACATATGTATTTATTGTTTTTGTTTGGGTTTTTATAATAATTGATGTGCTTTTTAGTAATGAAGTTTCTTTTAATGTTTTGCTAGGCTTTTGGAGCTTAAACGGATTATGTTAAAAAATTTAAAGTTGGAAATCAGAACAAAGAATTGAAGAGAAATTTAGTTAAAGTTTAAAGCAAATCTTAGTTCAAATAAGTGCTCCAAATTTTTCTTAAAAAATCAATTCTATTCCAATTCTAGAAAAGATTATCATATGATTTATTTCAAGCCCAAACTTGCCTTATATTGTGTGCAAACTTCAACCATCAAAAACTTAACATTTCAATGTCAATATTAGCCCAAATAATAGCTACATTTGTATTCCTATATGATGCTTAAATTCATCTCCAAATCAGCCTTCAAATCAGCCCAAGCACAATCCATGATCTTACATGTCCACATAACAAATAACAATTGATTTATTTTGGATAATTTGTTGATCTAAGAAGGCAAGCACATGGATTAAAAGCTGGAGTAGATATTGTTACATTATTTTGGGTTAAAAAGAAGAAAGAGAGAGCTCATAAATGAAAAAGAAAAACATGCATCAAAGTGGTTGCAAAGTTGACCTAATTTGATTTTTCATAACACCTTTTGATGTTTTGCCCATAACTTTTGACTTAGATATCCAAATAAGTTGTTTTTTAATGATATGGAAAGGTGATAGAATTTTCCATAAATATGTCTCCAATAGACATCTCAAAAAAAGGCTTTTAGGAGGGTATAAATTGTTATCCAAAGTTAGCATCATATTTGTTTCTGAATTTTTACTGAAATTATGTTGTTTTCTTTTTTGTAGATTTTAGTTTTTTAGTTTGTAAAACTTATTATTTTAGTTTGATTCAAGTTATTTCATGTTTATTAAAGTGTTTTTATATATAATTATGGTTAGCTAATCTCTTTCTTGGATCCAAATCAAGGATGATGGTGCTTGAGGTGAGTTCTTTATGATATGAATGAATCTTAATGTTTATCTACTCATTTTCTTCATGAATGTTTTATTATTGCAAGGAAATTTTAGAAATCATTTAGGTAATGTTATAATCTTGAATTTTTATGCACAAACTTTAGTTTTGGTATAGAGATTGCTTAATTCAATGTCTTACTTAATATGAAAGTACTTGTTCATTCTTAAGCAATAATCAATCTTCTTCTTTTAAAACTTCATTGTAATATCTTCTGATCTAATATCACCATCATTGATATTAGGTTATCTTATATATCTTGAAGGAATCACCAATACACCACCATTAAAATTGATTTGGACCAAGACTTACTTTTTCTTGTCATTTAAAATCTATTTACACGTTTTCATCTTTGAAAACAAATCCATCAATTATTTTCAACCAAGTTATTGTTAATTTAATTTCTCTTGAGTTCTTTTTGTTACCTAGCTTAATTTCCAGATGTAGCTCTATGTAGATATGACCTCGATCTTACTGAGTTAATTGCTACATCGCACACTCGTACATGTTTTTTTATGAAATAAGCCAATCATAAAAAGCGGTCAAGCAACTGACAAACAAGGTCTTCTTTAGTCAGATTCCCAAGACTATATCGAACATGTTTTTTTATGAAATAGTGGCCATAAATCATGAATTACACGATGCACATCTCCACTAGGATACGTTTCAAGAGTCAATAGATGATTATCTAAAGACCCCTTACTCAGGTCATCCTTAATGAATAATATTTTATCTTCATGGTTTACAGATATCATTCCTAAAGAATGAAATTGTGTATTGCAAGTCCATCTAGCACATCGATGATAAACTTTCAGTTGTTTTACACAACATTTCATTGTAAAAGTGCTTTTATATGTTCCAAGCATGTATGAAATGAAAGAATTGTAAGACTCACCTGATAATCGGACCTTTGCTTCAATTAGCCAGCGAATCTCTTCAGGAATTCCATGGTCATTAACAACCTCAATTTTACACACCCAGCTTAGTAAATTTTTGTAATCGCATTTTGAGGCACAATGGAAAAATACTTTTTTAATTTTTTAAAAGTGGTGTCCATTTTTTAATATGAGAAGTGGAAAAGAGATGCAAAGAGAAGAGAAGGAATAAGGAATTGAACAAATTTATACACAGATATCAACTATCATGGGAAATTGAAAGAACCGACTTAAGAGTCATAGAGTATCGTTATCCGCCATTTAACTAGGGTAAGAGAAACTAACAAACCAAGAGTCACAAACAAAAAAAAACACAAAAACAATGTGAGAAAAACAAAATAATCAACTTTTATTTATTAGATCATTCAAACCAATGGATTTATTTTCATTAGGAAAATTATCAAAGTAAGCTTTCAAACGATGTCTATTTATCTTAAAAACATTGTCATTCTTTAGATTCTTAATATCAAAGGCCCTATAAGGATACATATGTTTCTCAATAAATGGATTACTCCATCATGATCCTAGCTCTCTAGGAAATAAATAGAGTCAAGAATTATAAAACAAAATGTTTTGACCAGTATCAACTTTTTGACAATTTTCATAAGTTTTGCAGAATGCATGCATATTCTTAAAGATGGTGAGCTAATAATATCCATTTTGAAAGATTTTTATAGTTGTCTTTTTTTACAAGAAGTAACTCTCATATACTTCAAAATGATAAAGTTTAATGACACTACTTATCCCATTGTCAGGAATGAATATTTGAAATATTTGATTAGGACAATATTTGAATAAATAAGGGTCATCCCAATAAAAGTTTTGCACGTTGCTCAAAAAATTTCTTTTGTCTTGGGTACTCCAATGAGCTGGCAAAACTTCTCAAGTAAGAAAAATGTTATTTTTATCATACCAAGGCATTAGACTAAGAGAAAATAAGGATTCATCAGAAAGGTAATCATTGATTGGTGTAATGTTAGATGTTGAATCTATTGTCACTCTTAACAAAAGATCTGCATTAACATTTTCGGTGCCTTTTTCATCCGTGATTTCTTCCTGAGAATAAATCATTTGCAAATCTTTAAATTCATCCAACTCATTTTTATTGAAAGTAGATTCAAGTTGATCATAAACTAATTCCTCAATATGAACTACTTCTTGTAATTCATTATCATCTCTAGGTTGCTTGCAAATATTGAAAATATTCATCTCTAGTGTCTTGTTTCCAAATGATAGCTTCATTAGTCCGTTCCTACAATTAATTAATGTATTAGAAGTTGCAAGAAATGGACATCCTAAAATAATAGGAAATGAATTACATGCTTCAATAAGTTGTGTGTCCAAGACAATAAAATCCATAGGATAAATGAATTTATCGACTTGTATTAACACATCTTCAATTATTCCTCTAAGCACTTTTATAGATCTATCAGCAAGTAAGAGAGTTATAGAAGTTGGTTTTAACTCACCTAGATTGAGATTTTGAAAAGCTAAATACGGAAGCAAATTCACACTGGCTTCAAGATCAAGTAAGGCTTTTTTAATTTTATGTTCTCCAATAACGCAAGAAATTATAGGACAATCAGGGTCTTTATATTTCAAAGCATTATTGTTCTGAAGTATGACACTTATATATTCAGCTAAAAAGGCTTTCTTTTTCACATTCAGTTTTCTCTTCACAGTGCATAGATCTTTCAAAAATTTAGCATAGAAAGGAACCTATTTAATAGCATCCAGCAAAGATATATTGATCCTTACTTGTTTGAAAGTTTTAAAGATTTCAGAGTTGTGATTAACTTTTCTTTATTTGGTCATGGCATGAGGAAATGGAAATGCTGGCAGGGAATTAGTCTTTTCTTTGCAATTTTCAGATTCAACCCCTTATTTACCCTCAGAGATTGACTCATCATCTTTCTTACAAGGTTCAAGAGTGAGTTTTTCAATAACCTTACCACTGCGAAGAGTAATGACTGATTTGACTTGATTCATATGTTGGCTTCCAGACCTACTTGCATTTGCATTGTATTTCCCTTTGGGATTTTGTTGTGGTTGAGATGGAAACTTACCTTTCTCTTGAAAACTGAGAGCATATGTCAATTTTGCAAGAGTATCTTTAAAATCTGTCATGTTTTGAGCAAATTGAGTATTGACTGTCTCTTGCTTTTTAATGAATGCATTCAATGTTTCCTCAAGATTTTTTCTAGGAGGTGGAGCATAAAGAGTTACATATCCATGAGAATTTTGAAAATTATAATGTGCTTGAAATGGTGGTTGTGAAGTTTATGCATTATCACTCTTCCAACTGAAATTTGGGTGATTTCTCCAACCACGGTTGTATGTTTGCAAGTACGGGTTATGATTGGACCTTTGGAAACTGTTTAAAACATAGGCTTGCTCATAGGGACATTCCTTAAAAGAAGACAAGGTTGGATAGTCATTGATTAAGTATTCATTGGTTTCATAGATTTGACACACAATGTGTTGAACAAATTTTAATTGACAACTCTTTTTCAATTCTAGTGCCTCGACTTTTCTAGCTAAAGATGCAAACTTGGGTTGGAGGTTGATTGTGCATCAAAAGTGTCATTAAGTCTCTTGTTTTACATATGTATTTATTGTTTTTATTTGGTTGTTTTTATAATAATTGATGTGTTTTTTAGTAATGAAGTTTGTTTTAATGTTTTGATAGGTTTTTGGAGCTTAAATGAATTAATTCAGAAAATTCAACGTTGGAATTCAGAACAAAGAATTGAAGAGACATTTAGTTGAAGATTGAAGCAAATCTTGGTTCGAATAAGTGCTCCAAATTTTTCTCAAAAATCAATTCTATTCCAATTCTAGAAAAGAATATCATATGATTTATTTCAAGCCCAAACTTGCCTTATGTTGTGTGCAAACTTCAACCATTAAACACTCAAGGTTTCAATGTCAATCTTAGCCCAAATAATAAGTACATTTGTATACTTATTTGATGCTCAAATTCAGCCCAAAATCATCCCCAAATCAGCTCTAAATCAACCCCAAATCAACCTTCAAATCAACCCAAACACAATCCATGATCTTACATGTCCACACAACAAATAACAATTGATTTATTTTGGGTAATCCATTGATCCAAGAAGGCAAGCACATGGATGGAAAGCTGGAGGGGATATTTTAACATTATTTTGGGTCAAAAAGAAGAAGGAGACACCTCATAAATGAGGAACAAAAACGTGCACCAAAGTAGTTGTAAAGCTGTCTTGATTTGATTTTTCAGAACACCTTTCGGTGTTTTGCCCATACATTTTGACTCAGGTGTCCAAATGAGTTGTTCTTTAATCATCTGGAAAGGTGACAGAATTGCCTATAAATATGTCTCTAATAGACTTCTCGAAAAAAAGCTTCTAAGAGAGTCAGATTTGTGTCCGAATTTTTTCTGAAATTGTATTGTGTTCTTCTTTATAGATTTCGGTTCTTTAGTTTGTAAAACTTATTATTTCTATTTTATTCAAGTTATTTCATGTTTATTGAAGTGTTCTTATATATAATCATGGTTGGCTAAACTCTTTCTTGGATCCAAATCAAGGATAATGGTGATTGAGGTGAGTTCTTTAGGATATGAATGAATCTTAATGTTTATCTTTTTATTTTCTTCATCAATGATTTATTATTGTAAAGAAATTTTAAAAATCATTTAGGTAATGTTATAGTCTTGAATTTTTATGCACAAACTTTAGTTTTGGTATAGAGATTGCTTGATTCAATGTCTTACTTAATATGAAAGTACTTGTTCATTCTTAAGCAATAATCAATCTTCATCTTTCTAAACTTCATTGTAATATCTTCCGATCTAATATCACCATCGTTGATATTAGGTTGAGTTATCTTATATATGTTGAAGAAATCACCAATACATCACCATTAAAATTGATTTGGACCAAGACTTACTTTTTCTTGTCATTTAAAATCTATTTACATTTTTTTTATCTTTGAAAACAAATCCATCAATTATTTTCAACCAAGTTATTGTTAATTTAACTTCTCTTGAGTTTTTTTTGTTACTTAGCTTAATTTCCAAATCTAGCTCTCTGTGGATATGACCTCGATCTTACCGAGTTAATTGCTATATCGCACACTCGTGCACTTGCGAGTTAAAACAAGCCGATCATAAAAAGCGGTCAAGCAATTTTGGCGCCGTTGCCGGGGAGCTAGCAAGCAAAGGTAACAAATTTAGATTTCATTATTGGAAAACTAAAAAAAATCATATAAAAAAAATTTAATTGGCTGGTTTTACCGCCCAAAAAAAAAATTGACCTTAACATTTCGGATATTGGACTGCGGACTAGACTATTAATTGTTGGATTTTGGTTGGTTCAACCATTTTTCTTTTATTGTCTATTCTTATTAGTTTCTAATATTTTTCTTGTTTGTTTCATTTTATTTTGTTGATATTGTTTTTATTTATTGTCTAAAGTGTTTGGCCGGTATTACCGCCTCTTGTTTATTTCCTTTTTATTTTGTTGTTTTGTTATGATTATTTTTCTTATATTTATTGTCTAAAGTGCTTGGCCGATATCATCGCCTTTTTATTCATGCTTCTTATAATTATCTTTTAATTTTATTGTTGTTAATAGTGCTTATTAGTTGGAGAGTGAATTTCTTAATTTGTTGTATTTTTATTTTTGAGCTATTACTTTTATTTGCATTTTTTTTCTTTCCTTTCCTTTCATATTCATATAATTGTTATATTATTATTATTTTTATTATTATTATTTTATCATGGCTAATGTTGAAGATGTAGAGGGTGAAGGGAGTGTTCAAGGTAATGGACCTCCACAATTCAATGATCAACCTAATTTCGAACTCTTAGAGAGTATCTTCACCCGGCTAGACAAAGTACACCTTCGTGTATTATCTTACCTCTTAACCAACAAGCTTTCAATTTGAAACCGGACATGATTCAACTTCTTCCCACATTTCATGGTATGGATTCTGAAAATCCATACATACACATTAAAGACTTTGAAGAGGTATGTAATACTTTTATTGATAGAACATGCACCGAGGAAACCATTCGGCTTAAATTGTTCCCATTCTCTCTAAAGGATAAAACCAAGCTTTGGCTAAACTCCTTGCGTCCTAGGTCTATAGGTACATGGAGAGAAATGCAAGCTGAATTTTTGAAAAAATACTTCCCCACTCATAGGACAGCAGCTTTACAACGTCAAATGATGAATTTTTCTTGTAGTCCAAATGAGTCATTTCACCAAGCTTGGGAAAGGTTCAAAGACTTGTTAAATGCATGCCCTCATCATGGTTTTGAGACGTGGAGGTTAGTGAGTTTCTTTTATGACTCTCTTACTGCAGATTTTAAAAAGCTAGTGTCAACCATGTGTAATGGTGAGTTTTATGACAAAGAACCAAGTGAGGCCTTTGATTTTTTTGATCAATTGGCTGAAAACACAAAGCAATGGGAGACTTCTCTCCCAGTTCATGTTGACTCAAGAAACACCATTTCTCATTCAAGTGGGAAGTTTCAATTGAAAGAGACTGATGACCTCAATGCTAGATTAGCCTCATTGGCTAGGAAAGTAGAGTCTCTTGAGATTAAAAAAGTGCATGTCATAAGTGAACAACAAGAGGAAAGTTGTGTTGTTTGTGAGAGCAAAGGGCATAGGACAACTGAGTGTCCTACCATTCCAGCCTTCAAGGAAGTGCTATATGGCCAAACTTCTGATTCAAGTAATGTTAGAAAGCCATTTCCAAACCAAGTAGGCAATCCCTACTCTGAGACCTACAATCCTGGATGGAGGAACCACCCAAATTTTGGATGGAGAAATGAGGGCTCTTCAGTACCTCAAACATTTCAACCTCCACCCCAACCATTTCATGCTCCCACACATAACACATACCAACCACCTCATAAGAGATCCTTAGAGGATACTCTTCAACAATTCATGCAAACACAAGGAGGAATCAACAACCAAGTTTACAAATTCCAAGACCAGACCAATAGGACCTTAGATGACATTCGAAGTCAACTAACTAAGTTGACTCAATCACTAAGCATTCAAGAGAAGGGAAAAATCCCAACTCAACCAATGCCCAATCCTAGAGGTCAGGTACACATAAGTGAATCCTCACCTAGTGAACCTTCAAACCATGAACAAGTCCAAGCCATCACTACCCTTAGAAGTGGAAAGATTGTTGACAAAGGTGTAGGTTTTAAGATTCCTAAAGGTATTGTAGAGGAGAAATCTAGGGAAAGTGAAGAGGGAATCAAAACACAAGTGACAAATGAGAGTTTGAGTGACAAAGAAGGTGAGATAAATGAGAAAGAGATGAGTGAGAAAGGAGATGATTCAAGAAAAATTGGAGTCAAAATGAGTGATTTAGAATTTGTTCCTAGAGCACCATTTCCACAAAGGTTAGGGAAACCTAAACAAGATCTTATGAACTCAGAAATCTATGAATTGTTTAAACAAGTGAAAGTCAATATTCCACTCCTTGATGCAATTAAACAAGTTCCATCGTATGCAAAGTTTCTTAAGGATTTATGCACAGTCAAAAGGAGATTGAATGTGAAAGAAAGAGCTTTTCTAACTGAACATGCTAGTGCTATCATCCAGTTTAAGACCCCTCCCAAATACAAAGATCCTGGTTGTCCTACCATTTCATGCATTATTGGAAGTCATAAGATAGATCAAGCTTTGTTGGATTTAGGAGCAAGTGTGAATTTAATACCCTACACTGTTTACGAACAATTAGGTTTAGGAGAAATCGTGAATTTAATACCCTATAATGTTTATGAACAATTAGGTTTACGAGAAATCAAGCCTACTCGAATCACCTTCAATTAGCTAATAGGTCAATCAAAATTCCTAGGGGTATCGTTGAGGATGTATTGGTCCAAGTAGATAATTCTACTTCCTGTTGATTTTGTAGCGTTAGACACTACACCAATTCAAGGATCTAATGCTCCCATCCCAGTCATCTTAGGGAGACCTTTCCTAGCTACATCTAATGCCTTAATTAACTGTAGGAATGGGGTGCTAAAATTGTCCTTTGGGAATATGATTGTGGAGATGAACATATTCAATGTCTCCAAACAAATTGGGGAACATGAGGACATTAGAGAGGTTGATTTGATCCAAACAGTTTGTCAAGAACACTTTGAGATAGTGTGGATCAAGGATTCATTGGAGAGAACTTTAATTCATGATGAAAGATTTTGTTCTTTGGAATGTGTTGATGAAGAAGTAAGAGAACTCAAGACTTATCTAGATCCAATGCCTATTATGTCAATAGGTCAATGGACCCCATCGTTTGAGCCTTTGATTTCACCCCAAGTGAAAGTTGAGGCATCTCTTGTCCAACCTTATAAACCAGAAAGAAAGCCTTTACTGAGTGATCTTAAGTATGCATTTCTAGGGGAGGATGAATCATATCCTATTGTGATCTCATCAAAACTTAACATAGCACAAGAACACAAACTTTTGAGAGTGGTTAGAAAACACAAGAAAGCAATTGGGTGGACAATTACTGACTTGAAAGGAATTAGCCCTCTTTTATGTACACATAGAATCTATCTTGAAGAAGAGGCTAAATCTGTGAGGCAAATGCAAAGACGATTGAACCCAAACATGAAGGAAGTAGTGAGAGGTGAAGTGCTTAAGCTACTTGATGCAGGTATCATTTACCCTATTGCAAACTCAAAATGGGTTAGTCCAACCCAAGTTGTCCCTAAAAAATCTGGAGTCACGGTAGTGAAGAATGAAAATAATGAGCTGGTACCACAAAAATATGGAGTCACGGTAGTGAAGAATGAAAATAATGAGCTAGTACCAACTAGAATGCAAACTGGATGGCATATGTGCATTGATTATCGTAAATTGAACATGGTGACTAGGAAGGACCATTTTCCTCTTCCATTTTTAGACCAAGTGCTTGAAAGAGGAGCCGAAAGAGTTTTCAATTGTTTTCTTGATGGATACTCAGGTTACAACCAAATTGAGATTTCCTTAGAAGACCAAGAAAAAACCACTTTCACTTGTCCTTTTGGTACTTATGCTTATAAAAGAATGCCCTTTGGCTTGTGTAATGCACTAGCCACTTTTCAAAGGTGTATGATGAGTATCTTTAGTGACATGGTGGAAATTTTTTTAGAAGTTTTCATGGATGATTTTTCAGTTTATGGGGATTCTTATGAGTTGTGTCTAATGCATTTAGAAAAAGTCCTTGAAAGATGTGAAGAGAGCAATCTTGTACTCAATTGGGAGAAGTGTCATTTTATGGTGACACATGGCATTCGCTTAGGTCACATTGTCTCTTCAAAAGGAATAGAGGTAGATAAGTCAAAAGTGGAAATCATTCAAAAATTGCCTACCCCTAGGACTGTGAAAAATGTGAGATCCTTTTTAGGACATGCTGGTTTTTATTGAAGATTCATTCATTCTTTTAGTACCATTGTCAAACCATTGTGTAACTTGTTGTCACAAGATGTCCAATTTGATTGGACATCAAAATGTCAAGAAGCTTTTGAAAAGCTTAAAGGGTTGTTGATAACTGCACCAATCATGCAAGCTCCTGATTGGTCTTTACCATTTGAACTGATGTGTGATGCTAGTGATTTTGCGGTTGGGGCTGTTTTAGGGCAAAGAAAAGACAAGAAACCTCATGTCATATATTATGCTAGCAAGACTTTGAATGATGCTCAATTGAATTACACTACAACTGAAAAAGAACTCTTAGCTGTGGTCTTTGCATTAGACAAGTTTAGGTCTTATTTGGTTGGATCTCTTGTTATTGTTTTCACTGATCATGCAGCATTTTATTTGGTTAGATCACTTGTTATTGTTTTCACTGATCATGTAGCATTGATGAATCTCTAATAAATGAACTATTTGCTGATGAAAATTTATTTTTTGTAGGTACTGTCTCCTACATTGGTTCTCCATGGTATGCTGACATAGAAAATTACCTAGCCACAAGTCAGATTCCTTCTCATTGGTCTAAACTTGACAAACAAAAATTCTTGCGCAATGTGCGCACCTTTTTTTGGGATGACCCCTACCTATTTAAATACTATCCTGACCAAATTATTAGGTGGTGCATCCCTGATCATGAAATTCCAAGTGTCATTAATTTTTGTCATGCATTAGTCTGTGGTGGGCATTTCTCTTCCAAGAAAACCATTGCCAAAGTCTTGAAGTGTGGTTTTTATTGGCCCACCATGTTTAAAGATGTCCATGCCTTCTGTGTTGTATGTGACCGATGTCAACGACTAGGTAGCCTCACTAGGCATAACATGATGCCCCTTAACCCCATCCTTGTTTTGGAAATATTTAATTGTTGGGGGATAGATTTCATAGGACCTTTTCCAAGTTCATTTGGTTACCAATTCATCCTTGTAGCTGTTGATTATGTGTCTAAATGGGTGGAGGCCATTGCATCTCGAACCAATGACCATCAAGTTGTGGTCAAATTCTTGAAAGAAAATATTTTCTCTCGTTTTGGCATGCCCTAAGCTATGATTAGTGATGGGGGAAAACATTTTTGTAACAAGCCCGTTGGGATTTTGATGAGAAAATATGGTGTAATTCACAAGGTCAATACCCCCTATCACCCACAGACTAGTGGCCAAGCTGAGTTGGCAAATAGGGAGATCAAGAACATTTTAGAGAAAACAGTCAATCCAAACCGTAAAGATTGGTCCTTACGACTAGTTGATGCTTTATGGGCATATCACATTGCTTATAAGACCTCTTTAGGAATGTCTCCTTATAGGCTAGTTTATGGAAAGCCTTGTCATCTCCCTGTTGAGATTGAGCACCGTGCATATTGGGCCATCCAGCAATTCAATGACAATGAAAATGAGGTTGGCAAAAATAAAAAGCTTCAATTGGATGAATTAGAGGAACTGAGAAATGATGCATTTGAAATGCAAAAATTTCAAAACATAAGATGAAAACTTTGCATGTGATTAGTACTTAAAAGTGCATTTTTATCATGGTTTTATATCATCATTTTGCACTTGAAGTATCAATAACTCCCTAACTAAAGCATATTTTATAATAATATATCTAATAATATAAGATACCTTTAATTTGTGGTAAATGTTCATTTTAAATGCAGGCCTATCACATAAATAAAAGGATTGATTAATGACTTTAAGAAATTAAATTGCAATGGCAAAGAGATGACCAAAATTAGAAAAGAGATGTTGGTGCAATCCAAACTGGAATACTGTTTGGTAATTGGGTCATATCTAGAGCTATAGATCTCAGATTTAGGTTTACTTTATATGGATGGAAAGGTAAGACATAGGCCTATAACTTTCATATGGAGCCCAAGATCTAAAAAGGCCATTTTCAAGTCCAAATTATAGCAACAACAAAGAAGCCCGAATCTGTCCTCCAGCCCAAGCACTGTTCAGTATTTTGGCCATATCTGGAGTTCTAGAAGTCCAAATGAGCTGAATTATTTACACAAGAAAGTTGAGACAATTTCCCACAACTTTCATGTTTTCAAGTGGCTCCAATTTGGAAGTTATCAACAATGTTTTGGGCAGACAAGAGAAGATAAGGATTGTCATCAAGTCAAGAGTTGGCCACCCACTCATCAATTAGTCATCAAATCAATAGTTCCCAATTTTGGCCTATAAAAGGAGCCATTTGCCATGCATTTATGCATTTTGGTCTCCAGATCAAGATCATGCTCTTGCTTTCTCTCTTTGTATCTTTTGTAATGTTTATGCTTTGGTTTCATTAATATCAAGTTTATGCCTTTCATTTCCTTTCATTTACTTAGTTAACTTTTATTTTATTTATGTTCTTATTTTGTTTATTTATTTTTCTTTCTTTCATTATGTCTAGCTAAGTTTATTATGTCAAGGTGAAAAGGTTACACTAATGGTGTAAGAACAAGTATAGTGTAAACTTAATATGGACTTTAATGTTTGATACTAACATGTTTTGTATTTGTTATCTTGTTCACTCTTTAGTACTTTGCTTGTTAAATGACTGATCTTGATTTATGTTGTATAACACTTGGTACAACAAATGCTTGGCACTTTCATAGCCCATACTGTATGGTATAACCGACACCTGAGCTATGAAAGGAACTTGATTGGTTGTTAACATAAGTTATAATCATGAATGCTTGACGAGATTTACAAGTATTAGCATTAATTGAATAAGATGACTAATGTAATCATGTTAACAATCTATAATCAAATTGGAACCTCCTTTGTCTGTGGTTTCGAATTGAATAATAAGAGTTTATACTATACTTATTTGACACATACAATTAGTGGATCCTCTAACCTTGACATTTGTTATTATCATTGTTTAATTGTTACATTAATATTTCATCTCAAAGTTCTCATCTTCTTCTTCTTCTTCTCCTTCTTTTTCTTTATTATTATTACTATTACTATTACTATTATTATTATTATTGTTATTATTGTTATTGTTATTGTTGTTATTGTTATTGTTGTTGTTATTATTCTTGTTGTTTATAATTGTTGTTTATAATTTGTACAATTAACCTCCCTGTGGTTCGACCCCGGTCTTGCCGGGTTATTTATTACTTCGACACTCCTGCACTTGGGAGAAGACAATTTATTACTTCGACACTCCTACACTTGGGAGAAGACATTAATCTTTTCGTCGTGTCAAGTTTTCAGCGTTGTTGCCGGGGAGGTAAGTTTTGTATAAATTATAATATTTATTTTATTTTCTCTTTTTACTTTTCTTGTATATAACTTTGTTTCTTTTCTCTTGTTTCTTCTTCTCTTGTTTTCTTTTTCCTTTTATTTTATTCCTACACGTGCATGAGAGTGTGGTCACATACATCAAGTGGTAGACTTTGTAGGGTATCCTCATCATTTTCAGAAAATATGGCTCAAGAAGATAATGAATCACTTCATAATGAGAATAACCGTGCTAGAACACTTAGAGACCACATGAATCCCGCAAGAACAAGTGCACCATCATGCATAGTTTTTCTTCCCAATGCATCTCATTTTAATTTTAAACCAGGTATTATTCAACTTTTACCTTCTTTTCATGGCTTAGAATTGGAAAATCCATACTTGCATTTAAGGGAATTTGAGGAGGTCTGCAACACATATAATAATTTAAATTATAACATGAACACCATCAGATTAAAGCTTTTTCCTTTTTCATTAAAAGATAAAGCTAAAACATGGCTACAAAATTTAAGACTAAGATCCATTCGTGCTTGGGATGAAATGCAACAACAGTTTTTAAAGAAGTTTTTCCCATCTCACAGAACAAACTCTTTCAAAAGACAAATCACTACTTTCACTCAAAAACCAGGAGAAACATTTTACCAATGTTGGGATAGGTATCGAGACTTGCTTAATACTTGCCCTCATCATGGTTTTGAAACATGGAGATTGGTTTTATATTTTTATGAAGGGTTAACACCTAGAGATAGGCAAATGGTTGAATTGATGTGCAATGGAACTTTTAAAGATAAAGGTCCTGATGAAGCAATGGAGTACTTAGACTTGTTAGCTGAAAATGCTCAAAATTGGGACACCACGAGAACTTATGAGGCACCGAGTGAAACTCAACCTCATACATATAGTGGAGGTATGTACAACCTTAGGGAAGATCATGACCTTCAAGCCAAGTTTGCATCTTTAGCTAGAAAAGTCGAGGCGCTAGAATTGAAAAGGAGTGGTCAATTAAAATCTATTGAAAACATTGTATGTCCAACCTTGCCTTCTTTTAAGAAATGTCTCCATGAACAAGCCCATGCTTTAAATAGTTTCCAAAGGGCCAACCACAACCCATACTCCTAAACATACAACCCTGGTTGGAGAAATCACCCAAATTTCAGTTGGAAGAGTGATAATAACAATGCACAAACTTCATAACCACAGTTTCAAGCACACCATAATTTCCAAATTATCATGGATATGCACCTCCTTATGCTCCACCTCCTACAAGAAATTTTGAGGAAACTTTGTATGCATTCATTGAAAAGCAAGAGACAATCAATACTCAACTTGCTCAAAGCATAACAGATTTTAAAGATACTCTTGCAAAATTCACATCTGCTCTCAATTTTCAAGAGAAAGGTAAGTTTCCATCTCAACCACAACAAAATTCCAAGGAGCAATACAATGCAAATGCAAGTAGTTTTGGAAGTCAACACATGGATCAAGTCAAATCAGTCATCACTCTTCGCAGTGGTAAGGTTATTCAAAAACCCACTCTTGAACCTTGTGAGAAAGATGATGAGTCAATCTCTAAGGGTAAGGAAGGGGTTGAATCTGAATATTGCAAGGAAAAGACTGATTCCCTGCCAGCACTTCCATTTCCTCATGCCATGACCAATCAGGAAGAAATCGAGGATGAAAAAGGCACCGAAAATGTTGATGCGGATCTTTTATCATGACAACAGATTCAACACCCGACATCACACCAATCGATGATTACTTTCCTGATGAATCTCTACTTTCTCTTAGTTTAATGCCTTGGTTTGCTAAAAATATCAATTTTCTTACTTCAGGATTTTTGTCAGCTCACTAGCGTACCGAAGACAAAAGAAAATTTTTTAGCAACATGCAAAAGTTTTATTGGGATGACCCTTACTTATTCAATTATTGTCCTGATCAAATATTTCAAATATGCATTCCCGACAATGAGGTAAGTAATGTCATTAAATTTTATCACTCTACGACATGTGAGGATCATTTCTCATTAAAAAAGAGAACTGTAGAAATCTTACAAAGTAGATTTTACTGGCCCACCATATTCAAGGAATCACATGCATTTCGCAAAACCTGTGAAAATTGTCAAAAGGTGGGATTTATTTCAAAACATAGAAAGTTTTTAGATAATCTTCTATTAACTCTTGAGACGCATCCTAGTGGAGATGTGCATCGTGCAATTCATGATTTATGGCCACTATTTCATAAAGAACATGATCGACTTAGTCTTGGGAATCTGACTAAAAAAGACCCTATTTGCCAATTTTTAAGAAAACTGGATGGGAAGCCTATCCCCGACCTATAGAGGGCGTTTAAGCCGTTCTTGGACATAAAACCAAGGGAAGATGTGAGCCACAATCACAACTACCTATACATACACATGCTTTTCAAAAGTAAACAAATAAATAAATAAAGAGAGAGAGAGAGTGTGTGTGTGACTCCAGCTGACCTACATATAGGTGGTATTGCCTTTCTAATTTCTCATCTATAAAATCCTCTCTTCCTTCCTTTCATTTCTACCCAACCCGTACATTCAACAAATACAGAAGTGTGTAGAAATGGCAAGTTCCTCAAGTCATCAAATAAGAAATATTTGTGTTTTTAGTGGATCTAGTCCTAGGAAAGAAAAGGAGTTTTTAGAATTAGCAAATCATCTTGGTCAAATGCTAGCTGAGAGAAAGATTCATTTAGTGTATGGAGGAGGTAGTCTTGGGTTAATAGGAGGTGTGTCAATAGCTGCATTTTTAGGAGGTAGTCAAGTTTTGGGGGTCGTCCCCGAAGCTTTAGCACAAGGGGACATCATTGGAAAAACAATTAGAGCGGAACTTCAGGTCTCCACAATGTTAGCTCGAATGAATGCAATGTTTAACCATGGTGATGCCTTCATTGCTTTACCAGGTGGTCTAGGCACATTAGAAGAGATCTTTCATATTTTCTCTTGGGCCCAACTGCACATTCATCATAAACCCATAGGTTTGTTAAATGTTAATGGTTATTATGATAAGTTGTTGTCTTTTCTTGATCATGCTGTGGAACAGGAATTTCTAACATCTTCTATATGACAAATCATAATCTCTGCTGCTACTGCTAAACAATTGATTGACCAACTACAATCTTTCATTCCTGTAATTGATCCTTCCATGAGTCGCATAAATTGGTCAACTAAGGAAAGCCGTAAAAAGCTTAGATTGGATTTGAGCCTTCATTTGTGCATCTTTGTGTCTTTTGGTTTTATTATTGTGTTTTGTTGTTGCTTATATTTGTTTCAGTGTGTTTCAGGTTTGTTAGTGTTTGTTATTTCAGGTGATATCTTCTATACTCTATCTTTCT